>NC_092873.1:45562790-45857790 GCF_028372415.1 Notamacropus eugenii
TGGAAGGTGAATGAGGTTAACTATTCTCTGGCACAAGGGTCCCATTCAGAGTTCTTGACGATGCCATTTACCAAATGGTATCCTAGTAGCCTAGAGAAGTTAATCACCTCATACGGTTGAGCAGTTTATGCCTCATGCCTGCATTTACTATAAAGTATCTACCAAGCCCCAAAAGCACACAAAGTGCTCATCTCCTTTCTGGAAAGCAGGGCACACAAGCAAAGAGAGACAGAGGGTCTGGCTACCCACAAACAAATGTGTGGGCTCCCAGAATGCTGAAGACCTCACACTTGTGGGCTCTTGCCCAAACCCAATATTTCTGTCCTCACATCTTCAGGGATTATGCAAATGTGGTACAGAGGAAAGAGGGTTGGATTCAAGGTCAGAAGAATCTTAGCTCAGTTGCTTAATCCCTGGCTGATCTTGGACATGTCATTTGATAGTCTTGTGCCTCAGTTTCCTTATGTGTAAAAGGAGAAGACTGAACTAGATGACCTGTAGGGTCCCTTTGGGCTCTACACATATTTTCCTATGAAGTCATATAAGCTTCTTTCAGTTTTCTCATCAATAAAATGGTAGGGTTGAACTCTATGGCATTCACTGATGAATTTTATGTGTTGGTAGAGAACAAGATGTCCTGAATCACTATAAGAGTAGAAGGCTCCCCAATCCTTAGTCAGGAAGATTATTGTCAGCCATCCTGGAAAGCCTCCAGGCAAACCCTGAAGTCATTCAATCTCTTGAGGGAACATGGCTATGATTCTCCTTTAAATGACATTATCAAAATGAAGCCTCAGTCTCAGGCATCCCAACAGGCTAATTGGGTGAAAGGAAACAACTTCCTGGTTTTAAGTTCTTCAGCCTCCCAACCATATCCCTCCCTTTCCTATATGACCTTGCCTGAGCCACTCGAACCCTTAATCAGAAAACCCCCCTTGGCCTCATTTTATTCACCTATAAAATGGGTTAGGTGGCATCTAAGGTATCCTCCAGCTCCAGATCTGTGAGTCTATGAGCCTCCTTAGATCCTGAGATATTCAGTTCTGTCATTAAGGAGCCAAGAACCTTAACTCAGGCTAGAAAGGTGCTAAGAGTTCCTAGGATATTTATTCTAGCTTTCAATTATTTATTATGAGGAAGGACACCCACCAGCAGCCCTGGGTACCATTTTCTAGTCTAGCTCTCCATACTATCTACTCCTTAGCAACAAATGGATTCGCAGGGATTTCATGTCTCATGATGTGGTAGCCAATTGTCTTCAGGTGATTATTAATTTTTAAAAAGAAAACTCAGGCTCCAAATCCAGGAGCAAAAAAAAAAAAAAAAAGAAGAGGCATGAGTAATTTGGGTTAATTAAAAATGCCTCCGAGTGAACAGGTGACAGATGTCAAGCCTCATGGCAACCGGAAGACAGGAGAAAGCAACAGGCACTCAGGATTCCTGTGTTAATCAGTTAATAGTAACTTGGGTAATTTGCAAATCACACTAAATCTTGTCTAAGTCCCAAACCTCATTTGCAGTCTTTTGGAGATGCTTCTTCAGTCCAAAGGATGCACACGCTCTCTCTCCCCCAACATAGGACTGCGCCACACTCCTCCCCTCCCCTGCTCTCCAACCACCATCAACTGCATGTTAATTTTGCAGCCTCCAGTTCAAAGTCATCAAAGACTTCAAAGGCGTGTGGGCATTGCTTTGCCTGGTTCTTGCTGCGTTTGGGTGGTCCTAGCTGTCCAGTAGTAGGAAGGTTTGTTTTGAGCCATGATGTGTAGCCCCCTTCTCGGAGATCTTCGGGCAGAGGATGAATGAATGATGGTGTGGATTCTTTCTGAGCTATGAGTTGGACCAGATGACCGCTACGGATTCTGTCGTCCTGGGACCTTCAGACTGCATGGATTTCTGAGAGCAGCTGCTATTTCGTCAGAAATAATCTAATAAATAATAAATTAATCTAGAGATGGGACAGTAGGGAAAAGGTCCAGCATGGACACTGCCCTACCAGTGCTGGCAATATGCTACTCTGCTCTAACCATGATCTGTTTTTAATTACCATATAAAGGATAAATAAGTCAACAAGGATGAACAAATCACTCCTCAGGAGGAAAAGGCCTGAAGTTGGTCAGATATAATACAAATGATCAGGAAACCTCCTGGCACAGAGCAGAGCACCTAACAGTCACTCCACAACATCCAGTGGCTCCCTATCAAAACATATCACTCAGGATCACAGATCTGGGGTTGGATGGGACTTCAGAGGTCAACTAATCCAAACTCATCATTTTACAGATGAAGAAACTGAGGCACAGAGAGGCTGAGCAACTTTGGATCACAACTTAAAAGACCTCAGAGGCATCAAATATAAACCCTATATTTTAGAGATGAGATGACTGCATCCTAGGGAAGATGAATGATTTACCTAAGGTCATACAGACAGTAAGTGTCCAAGGCAAGATTTCAACTCGAGTCCTGTAAGTCCCAAACCAGCACAATTTGCATCATAAAATGCCTGCTCCCTTTTTATCTGTGTATATGTTAAATTCCTCTTACTTCTCAAGCAGAATGTAAGGCTCTTTAAAAGAGGAGGGACTGGGGAGGTATGCAGTAGGCAGGGATACTTTATTTTAGCCTTTGCAGCTTCAGCAACCACACAATGCCTCAGCCATATTAGGAAACAAATAAGGGTTTGGTGGACTGGAACCTTCATTTGTTGATTGACTAATAAAACACAAAGGCACTGGAAGATGAAATTCAAGTCTGTCAGTTCTGAAGCATTCCATCGAGAATCTTAATAGTTCAAACTTTTTTCCTTTTTAAATCTGTACATCATTCCTGCCCCATCTAAGTTTAAAAGCCTTTTTGATGCATCTCTACATTAAGTTCCATATTCTGCTCAGGTTGGTAAATAATGAGTTCATTTCCACAAGACAGTTGGGGGAGAAAGGCCTGGCAGAACCTGCCTGAAGTCTTGCTGAGGGAGGGAGACAGGCAGGGAAAGGACCCAGGCAACCCAGCAGCCTAACCAGAACCAGGGTGTGCCCTGCTGTGTCTGGAGTTGGCCCACCAGCCATTTTCCACGTCCGTTCTCTTGGACATCCTCCCATCATCCTTCTGAGAAGAGGTGAGGCCTAGCAAGATTGGTCCCACCATGCTGGGTAGACAGATCTCACCATGGAGATTCATGGAAGAAAGCCCATGCCCTCTCCCAGACCACACAGGGAGCCAGAGACAGGCAGGACCTGGGGAAGGAGCCAGGCTCCCAATGCTATTTGGCCTCCTTTCCTTTAGTTCAGGCTTAAGAAAACCCTTGCCCACTGCTCTGCAGGCCAAGCCAGGCTGGGTAGGGGGAAGAATACTTTCCACTCCATCCCCAGCCACAGAGGCCAAGAATGCTGGGGCAGCTGTGTGGTAAGGGTGGGGGGCGCTGGGCTCCAAGCCTGCCTTTGGTGGTTGATTTTTCAAAAATGTAATGCTTCATTGATGCTCTTTAAAAATATGTGTGTATATATAATGTGTATGTGTACATATAACATATGTGTGGATGTCTGTATGTATATGATATGTGTGTATGTGCGTTATATATAATACATGTGCGTATGTAATACATAACGTGTACATATACATGTTGGCATTGTTTGTGCTTCATTCTCAAAGAGGACCCTGACATCAGGGAGGGGATGAGACGCACATATGTGGGAATCTAAGCACATAGAGTGCGTATACATATACATGTAGGTATGAACACATAAAGAGACACATACATATAATACATACTATGTATATATAACATGCACACACAGGCATGATCTGTATAGTACATTGGCTTGCGTGTGTACATGTTTGTACACATATACATGTGTGTATACACGTAAGGTAGCTAGGTGGTACAGTGGATACAGCCCTGGGCCTGGAATCAGGAAGACCTGAGTTCAAATCTGGCCTCAGACGCTTACTAGCTGGGTGACCTTGGGTAAGTCACTTCATCCTGTTTGCCTCAGTTTTCTCATCTGTAAAATGACCTGGAGAAGGAAACGGCAAATCACTCCTGGATCTCTGTCAAGAAAATCCCAAATGGGGTCAATAGAGAGACAGATGTGACTGAAACAACTGAACAACAAAATACATACATATGCATGTCTATGTGTTTATATGTGTACACACACGCATATGCATAGATTACATGTGATACATAGATAACATACCTATACTATGGATATATGTATAGATATACTATACACACAAATATACACGTATGTATATATTTATATGTATAAAAGGATAGCATATATATATATATATATACATACACACACATATATATGATCATGCATTTAGAGATGGGAGGGTGTTCAGAGGCCAGCTCATCTATTTCCTTCATTTTCTAGATAAGGAAACTTAGGCCAGTAGAGGTTAAATGACTTAGGCTCAGAGGTTCATTGATCAAGAGCTAAAAAGACCCCAGAGGCCATAGAATCCATCCCTCTCATTTTATTTTATTTCAAAAATATTCTTTCATTTTACATGTATCCTGTATTCTCTCCCTTCTTCCTTCCTCTCACCCTCAGTTACCAACATTTATATCCCTTCCTTTTATGATGAAGAAACTGAGACCTGGGGGGAATTAGCCAGCTCACACAGGGAATACAAGAACAGGGACAGGATTCTCACCCAGGGCCAAATCCTGTGTCCTCTCCGCTTATGACCCTGAATGACAAATCCTAGGAAACATCTCCATGGGCTGCATTCTCCTTCCCTGACTCTTTACTATCCCCTTCCCCAACCTTAAATACAATTTTCCCTTGTACCCAGTAAGTACAGTCAAACAAGGTAAAGACGACTTTGACTGTCTCCAACTATAGGTCTCATTCAGCACCTCCTGTCCAGGGCTAGCTTTCCCCTGACCAGCTGCTAGCCAAAGCCTTGGACGAATCACCTCGATTCTCTGGGCCTCAGATCCTTCCTCTGTCAAAAGGGATGGAAATATCTGTGGCACTTACCTCATGGTGACGCTAAGGGACAAAAATGAGAGAACTGCCATGACAGCTCCTTGGAAAGACTCAAGAAAAGACAAGAGCCTCATTCAGCTTGGGCCGGAGACCTGTGGCTGTGACTTGTGAAGACAGATGTGCAGGGCAACCCAAGCAAACAACAGAGGCTGCCTGAACAATAACATAAGTCATGGTCTTTAGTTTACCCCCAAAAGACGTCAGGCTTTGACTGTTCCTGGCCCGGAGACGTGGACGGATGCAAACAGTCATCTTCAAAGATGAAGGCAATGGTGGAAAGGGCGAGGAAAACATTTATCTGGCTGCTTGGGTTGGCGTTCTCTTTCCGTTGGGATTCATTGGCCTTGGGACAGGGACTGCATGTGTGTTCACGCATGCGCGCGTGCACAGGCCTATTCATTGGGGATTGGCTAATTAAGTTATGGTATATCAATGTAATGGAATACTTTTGTGCCATAAGAAATGATGAAGAGGATGGATTCAGAGAAACTTATGGAATAGTGAAATGAGCAGAACCAGGAAATTACTAATAATAGTAAAACTTTTAAAGACTCAAGAACTCTGCTCAATTCAATGACCAACCAAAACATCCAGAGACCTGTGCTGAAGCATGGAGAGGTGAGGGACTCAGAATGAGACACTCATTGCTGGATGCGGCCAACAGAGGAATTCGCTTTGCTTGACTGAAAATTTGACACAAGGATTTTGCTTATATTTTGTTTTTGTCTTTTATCTTTTCCAAAAAGGAGAAAGAGAAAAGAGAAATTTTAAAACTCTACTCCCCCTCCCCACCTCAGTAGCACAAACTTGTCCCCATATGCCAAGAAAACCAAGGGAGGACAGTGTGATGTTTCATTTAGAGACTAGTTTTCACATTCTTCAGCCTAAAAGGGACCCAAGAGGTCTTCTAATACAATCATTTCTTTTAAAGGATGTAAACTTCTAGAAGGCAGGGCTGTTCTACTTTTGTGTTTGTATCCCCAGCACCTAGTACAGTGTGTGTCTCACACACACACACACACACACACACACACACAGAGTTCTTATAAAAGAGATTGTTTTTCACTTATTCAAGAAGTAAGAGACAGAGTCGGTATTTGAAGTCAGAATCCTATGACCCCAAATCTAATGTCCTTTCCAGGGTAGGTAAAAGATCAGGAGAAGAAAGGATCTGAGGGTTTCCCTTCCTCCAAGACTATTCTTTGCCAGGACCCAATAAAACCAAGAAAATATGAGATTAAGAACCAAATTTTTTTAAATGAAAACATCCACAACATGAAAAACTAATAATTAAAGAATAGTGGGGAAGGAGGGAGGGAGACTCAGTGGGTGGTCAGGCTGCACTGGTGGTTGAGTGAATGCCCTCCATCCCCATGCCAACCCCCTGCAGGACAGGCAGACAGTACTCATCTTGTCTGGGGTGTTTTATTCATGCACAGCGGGCCCCGGAGTGAACGCTGACAAGTCCAGGCACAGCTGTAAAAATTGCTGCCCACTCCCACTGCTGCATATTCTGTCTCTGGGGTCTGATGTTTGGCGAAATAAAGGCATAACCAAAAGAAATTGCGTATCAGCTCGGTTAGGGATGGGCAAAAGCGACCATTTGACTTTATGGCAAAAAAAAAATAAAAAGGAAAATAATTGGACCCAAATTTGTTGGAAATGGGAGTAGGAAATGGCTTGTTTGCAATCTATTTCAAATGAAAAAAAGAAAAAGAGAGAAGTCATTAAATACTCATTGGGAACTGTTTAGTTTGGAAACAAGTTGAGTGTTCCATTGTCAGTGGACATTGCAACTTGTCTGAGGGCGTGCTCTGTGCAGGAATGGTGTGCCCTGGGCTTGCTGGCATCCTGCTTCCAACTGGCTTTCTCAACAACAGCTGGGCTTTACAGAACAGCATGAGCGGGATCCATCAAGGAAAGGATGCCTTCCCAACTGGGTGAGAAGAGGTTCCAGATTGCTTTCTTGGGGGAAAGACTGTTCCCCCACCGACCCAAGGAAAATGGCAACCCCAAAACGAAGAGCTTGAAGTCCAAGGAGAAATCAAAGATGATAGGGAGGAAGTCACCCCTAAAAAGGATTCAAGTTTTCTGCTCCCTTGCGTAACTAAAGTCTAGATGTCACCACGGGATCATAGATCTAGAAATGGACAGAATCGAGAGACATCTTGTCCAATCCCTCCATTTTACAAATAAGGTAACTGAGGCCCAGAGAGGTTAAGTGAGTGGTCTTAGATAACACAGATATTAAGAAGTAGTGCTGGGACTTGAACCTAGGACCTCAGATTCCAAGTCCGGCATGCCCGCTACTGCCACTTTGCCTTATATTTTCAAAGTGCTATGTAGGTTTAACAAAGCATTTTCTTCACAATTACCTTGGGAGCTGAGAAGTGTGGGAATTATCCCTGCCCCTTCCTCCTTCCCATTCTGCATACCATAGGGATATCTACTCTGGTCTTATCATTTTACATCAGAGGCAGGTGAGGCCGCAGGAGCATAAGTGAGTTGCACAAGGTTGCACAGATAGTAAGCATCTAAGTCAGTGTTTTGAGGGACGACAGAACCTAGATCTAGAGATGGGAGTTCTCTCAGATATCATCTAGTCCAATCTTCTTATTTTAGGGATGAAGAAACTGACCACCAGGGAGGTTAATTCAACTCGACCAGGCCATGGGGTCAGGCAGTGATGGCGCCATGGGCTTGACACCATGACTTTTCCTTTCAAATCCAGTGGCTACTAGTCACTTCACTGTGAATGTAGAATGGAAGTCTCTTGAGAATAGGGCCTACTATCACTTTTTAAAAAATTTGTATCCTCAGAGGTACAGTGCCAGATACAGAATGCTGGTTTGATAAATGCTTATGGAATGGAATGGAGCTCTAAGACTCTATTGACACTGGAAGAGATTTGAAAAGAGCTTGGTGAGTCTCACAGCCAAAGTTTCTGAACATAGGATGTACAAAGACCTCTCTCCATGTCTCTTAGCCAAGGCATAGCCAAAAGAATGATGAGATGACAAGATAACGGAGCACTACTACATCACAAGAAATAATGAGTAAGAAGAAAGCAGAGAAATAAAAGAATGTAACCAGAAGCAGGAAAACAGGATACACCATGACTTTACAATAATGCAAATGGAAAGAAAAGTAGAGGAAAAAAATCATCCACAAAGCACCTTGTTGTACCCCTGTGAAAGTAAAGAAAATGGGGTTAGATGAGCCATGGCCCTTATTCTAATGCTCTATGGCTTTAGCATAATGTACATTCTTAAACCTTCACTATTCAATCACTTCAGCCACGTCTGCCATCATTCATCCTCCTTCCTTCCTCTGCCATCGTTCTTCCTTTCTTCCTTCCTTCCTTCCTTCCTTCCTTCCTTCCTTCCTTCCTTCCTTCCTTCCTTCCTTCCTTCCTTCCTTCCTTCCTTCTCTCCCTCCTTCCTTCCTTCCTTCCTTCCTTCCTTCCTTCCTTCCTTCCTTCCTTCCTTCCTTCCTTCCTTCCTCCCTCCCTCCCTCCCTCCCTCCCTCCCTTCCATTCAACATTCGTGTACCTTAGGATTAGTCAGTCAGCATCTTCATCTCTCACACAGGCCAGCTGCTGCTGCATACATAAAAATAAGCCTGCCCTCAGGGAGCTTACATTCAAATCAACTAAAAATGTGATGTTGAATGAAGTGCCTACTCTGTGAAATGTATGGCACCAAGTGTGACACAAAAAATTAGTCAAAGGGGGGTTTCACTCCTCAAAGAACAGGTGATAAAACAGATGCGCAAATCAACAGAACAGAGGCCTCAGGGTTGCAGGATGTGAGCATGGGCACACAAGATCAAGACTGAAATTTCCCCCAATCCAGTTCAGCTTCTGTCACACCATAAAAGCTAGCACACTATGTAACCCTTTAAGGTTGCAAAGTACTTTACGTGTGTGAACTTCTTTGATCTTCACAACAACCCTGGGAGGTAGGAACTATCATCATACCCATTTTACAGATGAGGAAATTGAAATTGAGAAAGGTTAGACTTGGCCAGGATCACCTAGCTAGGGACTGTCTGAGACAGGGTTTGAGCCCAGGTCTTATTACCTCCCAGTCTTCACTGGGCCACCTAGCTGCCTCCACCACAGTTCCATGAATAAATGTGATAGGAAAATTCCTATGATCAGGGAACCAGAAAAAGAGGCAGTCAACATGGAAGGCCAGATGATTCATTTGAACCACACAGAGCAGGGCACAATGAAGAGGTAGGCAGCCACATAAAAGGTAAGATTGACCTGGGAGTCAGATGTTCTATGGATAGCTAACAAGCTTATCATCTCAGGCCTGGCTAGCACGATTGAAAATCCTCCCCGCTCTGCTATTAAATGCTTATAAGCCATTACTGTTCCAAGCATCAAAGGTTTTACTTGTTAGGGAGAACAAAAGCCATGTGTAATGTCTGTGTGGGTACACTCCCAAGCCTGCCAGCCCAGGCGGGCCAGAAGCCTTATCTTATCATGCAGATAAGGTTTATCAACATATTGAAATATTTACATTCTCCCTCACCTCTTTGCCCAGTCACAGCTCCCTTTCCCTTGATTCCCCCTGCATTAATTTCTCCTTATATTTAACCTTGAGGTTTCACTGAAGGAGAGATAATGGCTCTCAGTAGGGCATCATTTGATTTCTGCTTATAGGACAGGGTCCCATTACACCTTCCCCACCAAGAGTGGATGATTTATGGGCTATTTTTGGAGGGCTAAGTATGGTATCTCCCAACCCGAACCTGCTGCATTAGTAACAATCCCAATTACTCCAGTTTGCATCCGTCACTGGGATCTTTAAGGAAAATGGAGAGGTATGTGGTGGAAAGTCCTCATCTCCCCGAAAAGCATGGTTTAACTTTAATAGGGTTTGCATAGATATCATAAATCAAAGAAAAACGAAGGTTTGATTCTCCCTGGTTGTTTAATGCATTTAGGCTAGGTGTGAAAGTATCTCTGGTTGGCATTCATTTTAACCAAAACAGAAAAGACTTTCAGAAGATTCAGATTAAGCCAAAAGGGAGAGAGAGCAGTGCTGGTGGTTATGGCACCAAAAGTTTTCTTCCCTTGGTACCCTGATTATAAACCCTTTGATCTTGGGCATGTGACTTTTCCCCTTTGTGCCTCAGTTTCTTATTCTGTAAAATGGGGAGGTTAGATGAAATGGCCTCTGAGGGCTTTTCTAACTTCAGATCTGGGATCTTCTAGATCCTCTAAGATCCCTTCTATAGGATCTCACATGTCATGTAACCTGGTGTAATCTGTGTTATTTTCCAGAGTTTCAGTGTATCCCAAGGCATTAAATAGTGGTCACTTAAGGCAAGAAATTCTCAACTTTTTGCAATGCCTCTGAGGGAGGACCAGTCTTTTAAAAAGCATCTCTGGTCCTCTCATGTGAAACAAAACCCAAGAGTATAATATAATTCCACTTGGTAACTTGGAGGACACTGCTGTATACAGAAACCATCGATTTCATTTCATGCTAAGAGAGGAAAACTCATTTACAGATTCCCTATAATACGCAAACCACATTCGAGATGTTAAAAGAACACAGAACCATCCGTCTGGAGCTGAGAAAGACTTCAAAGGCTGTCTGGTCCAATCACCTCTGTTTACAGATGGGGAAACTGAGTCCTAGTGTGAGAAAGTGACTTGTCCAAGGCTATAAAGGCAGTAAGTTGTAGAGCCATGTTCCAAAGCCAGGTTCCCTGCCTCTAAAGATCAGGGCATTTCCTACTCTACCACCCATTATCACTCCATCTTCTAACTACTGTCCCTTGTTCTCAAGATGCCTGACAATGCCATTTTTGAGTGATCAATCAGAGGAGGCATGAGATCATGACTGGTTCAAATCTTTGGCTCACGGATGTCCCTGTAGACTCTTATCCCTTCTAGGGAGGAAAAGAACAGAGGAAGTCTTTGGGCATGTGCATGCTCAAACAAGGAGACTTGAGTCTACAAATTTATTCCACTGACTAAGAGGTATCTATCCCACTCTAATTATCTACCAACATTGGGAAGAATGTCTTCTTAGAAGCTAGAGAACTGTGGACACAGTTCCCCAATGGGCCACTTCTTAGGGTGCCTCAGGAAAACTATTTGTCTCCTTAGGTTATCAGAGTCCATAAACACAAATCGAGTTGTACTCCATTCAACACCAGAGTTCCCTTCCCATGGCAGTACCATGCTGTGTGGATGGAGCAGAATAGAGCAAAGTTCTTCCTCTTCTAACACTAAGGAGACAGAAAATGTACTAGGATATGGGGCAGAGGGGAACAGTGCTCCTTACTCTACAATGCTACCTAGCATAAAAGAGGATTGTGTTCTGGAAGCTTTGGTGCTTAGCAACCTTCAGTTTCTACCTCTCCAAGGATATAAAAATTCTTCTGTTTGGTACTGAAAGGTCTTAGACATCTGGCTTCAACCTGTCTTCCCAGACTTATTGCTAGGTCTCGATTAGTGCAAATCATGAATCCTGCGAAGCGGTTGCATGTATTCAAATTCCCATTATTTGAAATGGTTATTTGTAAAATGTGATAATTGGTTCCAGTCCAATGAAAATATATAATGTGAATTCAAATAACAAAGCCACTTTAAGGATTTGTTGTTTGCACTAATCCTTCAAAAAGAATCTACTTTCCAGGCAAATGGACATATTTGGTGTTCCCATGATATAGCATTTAATCTACCATCTTTGAGCCTTTGCACAGGCTGTGACTCATGCCTGGAATGCCTACTCTTCTCACTTCTACCTTTTGAGAACCCAGGCTTTCTTCAAGTTTCTACTCAAGTGATACTTTCTACAAGAGGACTATTCTAATCTGCTTTCTATCCTGTCTGTCCCTTCTTTACCACAATAGCTTTGTTAATGTTTCCCTACTAGGTGGCACAGGGGATAGAATGTCAGCCTTGGAGTCAAGAAAACCTGAGTTCAAATTTGGATTCAGACATTTAGTAGCTGTGTGACTCTGAGCAAGTTATTTAATCCTCCTTGCCTCAGTTTCCTCAACTGTAAAATGAGCTGGAGCAGGAAATGGCAAATCATTCCAGTATTTTTCCCAAGAAAATTCAAAATGGGGTCATGAAGAATTGGACGCAACTAATCAAGTAAACAACAAAACCCCAAACATTGTATATTCATTTTACGTTTGCTTATCAATATTTTCCTTCAGTGGAAAGAATGCTTTTTGTGGGAAGGAATTGTTTAATTTCTTTCTTTATATTTTCAGAGTCTAGCACAGTGCCTGGCACTTAATGGACAGTAATAGAAGGTACCTCAAAAATCTGGAATCCATGGATCAACAAAGCATTTATTAAGCTCCTATTATTTGCTAGGTGCAGTGCTAAGCTCTAAGGATAGAAAAACCAAAAACTGATGGGGGAGACTAAATACAGATACATAAGTACATACAGAACATAGTCATCTCGGGTGGGAGATGCCTTGGCAAAATCCAGAGGTTAATACTCTCTGGTCCCCAGCTGGTTTCCCTGTGGAGGTGGGCTCTAAGTCAGGTGGTAGGAGCCTCCAACCTTCTTTCTGGGCGTGGATTCTAGACCCACCAAAGATGCATCCTCCACCTTGCTGACTTTTTCATGGTATCCCCTCTCAGTTCCACTTGATGCTCAAGGACAAAAAGTGGGCTACTTCCCACAAGGTCCTAAGGGAATGCCAGCTCCCAAAATCTCAACAGTGCTGGCTACAGCAAAGCCTGGACTCTTTTCTGGCAGACTTGTGCAGGGAGCAGATGACAAGGGGAGAGAGAGAGGTGGCTGTAAGTGGGTCACTAGAAACTGAGAGGATATGAACTGAGCAGAGAGGCTAAGCCCTGAAGCCACTCAGAGGCATGCCACTGGGTCAAACAATCAGAGGTTGGCTGGAAAACGTTAAGAGGCGTTCATCTGCTTTCTTTCCAAGTGTAGGCCAAGAGGCAAAGGAGCTGATTGGCAAAGGGTCCTTCATACATTAGCAACAGGAGGAAAGGAGAAAGTAGGTGCTAGGTGCCCACAGGAACTGCTGCCTTTCAACCAAAACCATAGGACCATGGTTCGGTCTCCTACTTACAGAGGTCCCAACACTCATGACAGGAGACTAAGAGATGTCCTAGACATTCAGGCTTCAGTTGTCCCTGATGAATGATCAACTACTTGCCCCATATAATACAAAGTTTGTGACTGATATAAAAGGGAACAACCAAGATTCCTGCAAGCTAAAGAGTTCTTTAAAAAAAATTCTGAACTGAAAATAATGAACATTTTAATACAGAAAGGGCAGAAAAATGATGGCCTATGAAACCATGACCCTATTTGATACAATGACTATATATTATATACCTAATACATGCACACACATGGACATCATGTATGTTAAAATCAACATACATGTACAAATAAATCTATGCATACATATACATGTTAATTTTTACCTGGTAGAGTCGATGGTGTCCTGGAAAATTTCCATAAAGGGCTCTTTGACCAAGAACTCAGGAAGCAGCAAGCTTCTGTCTATTAACTGCTTTGAGTTTGGCTTCAGATGATGGACGTTTTCAGTTCTTGGGTACTTTCTAAGGTACTTTCCCCCCTAGTTCATCTGTCTCATACACATATGTCCTGTTTCCCTGAGCTTCTTGGGAGCAGGAAAGCCATTTTTTTCCTTCTCTTCTCTTAATCACCACTACTTAGATTAAGGCTGGTCACACAGTAAGTACAGTACAGTAAGTATTCAATGAATGTTAAATGAATTCATGAACCAAATGAGTCCAGCAGAGTATAAGCTCCTTGTGGACAGGCAGGGATAGCTTCATTTCTGTGTTTGGATGCCCAGCGACTGTGGATTGCTGTGAGACAGGTATACCATGATCTCCAAAGAGCTTAAAAATGAATTATCATATGGAGGAGCATGAGGAAGAGCATGGCGGACACAAGTGGATGATACCACATAAACTAAAGAGAAACTGAAGAAAAACAGGAATGAAAGATAATGTCAAGGTAACCAATGACAGAGAAGATGGGCTAATGATGCAGTGAAAACAAAGGATACCAGGTGAACAGGAACAGTCCTCCATTGGCACCTTCAATGTGTAGGGAGAGAGGGAAGAAGGTCTCCAGAGCCCATGTAGGTTAGGGGAGGGCACAGACCAGAGTCCTATGGGATGGGCAGGCACAGATGGGTGGAGACTGATTTCCCAACAACGGGAATTACTTAAGTATGCGTGATTATTTAAGTGTCCCCAGTGTTCAACTGAATCATGTCATCAGTGGGTCATGGAGATACTTCTTCAGGTTTGCTATTTTAACCTTATACTTAGGTCAAATATCTTTTTTTTAATTTGTATACTAAGGGCCTAGAACTGTGTCTGGAATATTGCAAGTCTCAATAAATGCTTCTTGGCTGATTGGTGGACACTCACAATTGACCTAAGGGTACTGGGTACTAAAAAGGAAAGGACTGGAAGAAGTTACTCCTCAGTCAACAAGAATTTAAGCACCTACTATGTGCCAGCCTTTGCTGAACTCTGGGGTCCGCTAGTAAGGAGACCATGGAATTAATTAGAGAAAGGCATGTCAGCAATAGAAATCACTGATCGCACCTTACAGTCAATCCATCAATTAAGCCAGAAGTGATTTTTCATGAAATGTATGACCATGTTACTTTTCTATTCAAACACCAGTCACTCCCTAGTACCTCTAGGATTGAAAATAAAATCCTATGCTGGGGAGTTAAATCTCTCCCAAACCTGGTCCCTCCTTTTTTTTATTTTTAGAGTTTTATTACTCATTATTCACTTCACTTACTCTGTGATCCATTCAAATAGCCTTCTCACTGTTCTACACATTTCCCATCTCCACACCTTCACAGTAGCTGTCCCTCATGCCTTGAACATCATCTCCTTGGCCCTGCCTCTCAGGATCTTTGGTTTCCTTCAAGGTCAAGCACAAGTGCCACCATCTCTCCAAAGGTATCCCTGCTCTCCCCAGGTGCTAGTGTCCTCCCTCCCAAAACAACCCTGCCTTCATTTTGTATATACATAGACATCTGCATTGCATGTTAGGTTTCTTTCTGCCCTACAGGGCAGACTGTTTCCCTGCTAGTCTTTTTATCTCCAAAGCTTAGTACAGGGCCTGGCATGTGATTGGTAATTCATAAAAATCTGCTATTATATTCCAGGCACTGTTTTAGGCATGGGGGTTATAAGACAGAAGGGAAAATAACTGCTGTTTTCTAGGAGCTTATAAACTAGCTGTGGGAGAGAGGCACAAACATACCTGCATGTATACATATATGTGCATATACATAAATACACACACATGCATACACACACTCACCCTACACACATAGGTACACACATGTCTACTTAGGTGTGAAGTCCTTGAGGGCAGGGTCTTTTTGCTTTTTAAAAAAATCCTCAACATTTAACGCAGTGTGTGGCATTTAATATGCACTTAATAGATGCCTGTTTATTTACTGATTAAGTAAAATCAATAAAAGATAATTGCATCATGCTCTCAAGCTGGGATGGGAGATAAAGGACAGGGCTGAAAGCAGAGGGGGCACCTTTTGCAGAGGCAAAATGCAACCTTGAGAGATAAACACATGTGCACGCTCACATACACACACACACAGACCCAAGCAAGCCCAATGTCTGCCTGCCTGACTGGTCCCATCATAAGGAATTCTACACGAGTAGGAAAATTCCAGGCTGCAGCATACGGTTTCTATCTATGCGCGCAGGAGCTGATTAAAAATGCTAACTACCATGATTGTCCAACAACCAGAAGCTCCCTAGGGACTCATCCACACAGATGGCGATTAGTTTGGGATGGTCAGAACAATCACAAGTCGCATGTTGCAGTAACACCCACAGACTATCTGTCACATTCCCAGGAGGCACTTAGAGGCTGTTTGCTTCATACAGTTAACTTGAACCATAAGCTTTACAAGGCTCTCTGATACATTTTTAATCACTCTCCTCATAAACCTGTAACAGTCCCCTGCATGGATACATGTTTCCCTTCGGAGCAGAAAAAAACACCTCGTTGGATTTGTACAGAGGACAACGCCTCCTCCTTCCACTTCCCCACCTCAGACCTGCCAACTCTGGACCTCAGCCTGAAGGCATCCTCCTCATCCCAAGTTTTTTCCCTTGACTTTCTGTGATTCACTGACCTGAATTAGCACTTCCCTATTTGGCCATATATCATGACTCCCAGTGGAAATTGGGTGATAAAAGATCAATACCATGGCCATGTAACAAATGTTGCAAGAGTGAAACCACAAGTGACTGTTTATCTTTTCCGGGACGTATTTTTCCCTCCCCAAGCAGATTCTAATTTTCCTGACTGACCCTAGCTCTTGTCCCCATTACTTATTTATTCTGACTTAAAAACCACCTGGTCCTGCTGACCCTTGCTAGATGCTTCCAAAGCCCCTTCTAATGATTTCTCCCTTCTCAAGATGGAGAGCTGAGTCTTCTTTCCAAGGAGAGAGAAGGCCACTGGAGGATGTAAAAATTTCCCAAATCTCTTCTTCAACTGGAGCCTGGTAGCTGCCTCTCCTTGGCAGAGTGCCCCAGGGCTTTGAGTCTGTGCCCAAGTGCTCAGTGGCTAGGCCAGGGGAGGAAGGGCCAGAAACCCCTTCATAAAGTTCTTTCCTGATTCCAATCCTACTCAAGTAATTCATTTTAAAAGTGATAGCCCTGGCTTCCTGAGGGCTGATTCTACAAGGACTGGTTCTTGCAATAGCTCTCAGAGAGAGTTGGGTTCTCACACTTTCCAGCTAAGGTGAGGTATGGGGGAAGACTCACATATTCTGTTTCATAGTCACCCACCAAAATGGCAACTCCTACACCTTCTCGGATGAACTAGTAGTAACTAACAACACAAACTTATCAAGGATGATTTCTCTAGGTTCCATGAAGTCCTATAATATATATTAACCCTTATTCCTATCAGAAAGTAAAACTGGATGTGCCATCTCATTAAAAAATGCCCAAAGGTATTGAGTAGAAAACTTTTGGCAAAGAAAGATTTAACATGGAAGATTAAAAAAAATCTTTGCTTGTTAGGTACTGTGGGATGTGGAAGACTCTGTGTCAGTTCTTCGATGTCCAAGGTGCCTTTATATGATACACCCTCTATTTTACTGGTGACCCCTTTAGGCCACAGAATTTTTTTTCTCCTAGGAATTTTGCTTCTATAACACAGAGACGAGAAGTTTCCAAAGTTCCCTCTGATTTTGGTATTGGTGTTTCCAAAGACTAACAGAACCGGGTTGCAATATGTGATTTTTCCTTTAGGTACCAAAACAATTTTCTAAAGAGCCCCTTTCTCTCTGGGTTTAGGTATCTTTAATGTCTAACAGAGCTGGGTTGCAATATCATACTGTATCGGAACTGTCATTTAAACACTCAAGGATGAACATACTTTATATCAAACTAAGATTATATGACATTTTACAGATTATGCCCTCCCTCTTGACCTCTGTCTTTTGGAATCCTCCAGTTCTTTCAAGACTCAGCCCCTGTTATATGAGGCCTTTCCTGATGCCCCAACTATCCCTCCCAAATTATCTTGTATTCATTTTGTCTATATTTACTTATATCTGTGGGGCAGCTAGGTGGTGCAGTGGATGAGCACCAGTGCAGGAGTCAGGAGGACCTGAGTTCAAGTCTCACCTCAGACACTTGACACTCACTAGCTGCGTGACCTTGGGCAAGTCACTTAACCCCAATTGCCTCATCCTGGGTCATCTCCAGTCATCCTGATCCAGTCACTGGATTCAGATGGCTCTGGAGGAGAAGTGAGGCTGGTGACCTGCACAGCCCTCTTTCACTCAAAAACAAAGTCAAGTGCAAGTCATGTCATTATTTCTCTGATGGCATGGTCTTCTTTGGCAACGAAGGACGAACACACACACTTACATCTGTTCACGTTGTCTCTCTCAATAGAATGTGAGCCTCTTGAGGGGAAAGACTAGTTCATGACAGCAAAGAGGCTGACGACTTTTTGTGACTCCACCTCACTTAAATTCAATTCACTTGAAGTCAAGACACCACCTCGTGATGCCACGGGTCCTCTTTGCAAACAAGAATAACCAACAGCAACAGCAACCACAGCAGTGACAGCAACACCACTGTCCCCACCACCACCACAACCACCACCAGCAGCTACCTGGCACAAAAGAGGCATTTAATAAAAGTTCACAGAATGACTGACTGACTCTAAGTTCCTCAAAGACCAGAAGCATGATTTATTTGTATCTTTATTTCCTCAAAGCACAGGGCATTCTACATGGTGGCTCCTTTAGTAAATGAGGGCTGAATTTAACTGAAGTTCAAAGCTTTTTCTTCTCTAAGTGAGTTGGAATTGGGAACAAAGTAACTTTCAAATTCTACTTGAGAGAAAGAAGGCTTCCATCTGATTTTCTGGGGCTACTCTTTCTAATTCACAGATCTAAAAAGGACCTCAAGGACTAATCAGTCAGAGCAGTTAAATGATTTGCCCAAGGTCATACCTAGTCAAAGGCAAGGCTTCTGACTTGAGCCAATTCTTTTCCCGTTGTACCAAGTTACATCCCTCCTTGCTTTGCAGGAGGGGGTTCATATTCAGTTTGAATCCCAAAGCTATGGGTGCACTGGTTCCATCTCCCAACTTTTAATCAAGATATCAATTTTGACATAAAAGCTACTTCTCTCAAGGAAAAAAAATAATTGCAAATCAGCAGTGTATAGAGCCCTGGCAGTCATGAGTTCATCCTCTCATTATCATTGACACCTTCTCCATTGTACAGAACTTTGGGTTGCCATAACAACTTCTTGGGGAGTTTAAAACACAGAAGCCCATTTCTACTTGGTTTATTCTTAGTAGGAATTAAATAGGCTGGTGCAGTTAAAAAAAAATCCTTTTAGACAAAGTTCAAATTCTGCTGGGAAAGAGGTGGTACGGGGAATAATTAAAAGAGAAACATTTCAATTCATGGGTGCCCTGCGCTTGTTAGGAGCAAGGAGGTCCATTCCCTTCATTTCGAGGAGCTTACTTTCTAGATAATGAAAGGGCAGAGCTAATAACCTCTCTGATCACTTTCCCCCTCTCAGTTTATGGTCTTATCATTCTTGGAGTGGGGTGTGGGAGTAGAGAATGAGTGGACTACAGGGAGGGATTTTAATGCTCCAGTTCCAAAAAAAATAAAGACAGAAGGCCAGAAGAGATGAGAGACCATGTAGTCTAACTCTCATTTTACAGATGGGCAAACTGAGGCTCAAGAGAGGTGATTTGCCCAAGGTCAAAAAGGCAGGATCATCATCTAGAACTGGACAGGACCCCAGAGGCTGCAAGATGTGATTTTCCCTGTAGGCACCAAAACAATTTACCAAAGACCCCCTTTCTTGTCTGGTCTAGGTATCTTTAATGTCAAATAGACATTAAATGATGGGTCTAGAGACCAAATTTGTCTGGAGACCCAGAGAAGAAAACTGAGACCAAGAGAGGTGGAGAGAACTTGCAAAGTACTATAGAGAGGAGTGGAGAATCACACAATTGAGTTGCAAACATCTCCATTTCAAAGTTAAGAACACTGAGACATACTGAGGTGAAACAAGTCACGCAAGATGAGTTAGTATTAGAGGTAGGATTCGAATCCAGGTCCTTTGACTCAAAATCTTTTTTTTTTTTTTGTCATCAAGATTTGTAAATCATACTGCTACTCAACACAAGCAAAACCCTTCTAGTGAATGGAACTCTAGGACAGTGGAACAGGTTCTCCCATATTCAACATTTCAGCAGAGGCTATTCAGTTACCTACCACTGACCTCGAAGGTCCCTGCCAATGGTGTGACTGATTCTCTAAGTATTCCAGTCTCCATGATTCATGAAAATGCCATCTCCTACAAACCAGTGATCTCATTAGATTCCCCCTCCCTCCTCTCTTTCACCCACTCATAGACATAAACTTTTACCGCTCTGCCTCCTTAAGATCTTATCCAGGAGGCCTGGAGAGGGTTATAAACTCGAGAAGGAAGCCTCTGGCAGCAAGGATTCCTGCATTAGGAGACACCATCCATTCAGCAATCCCTACTGATGCTCATCAATCATTTATTTGAGAGGAAGAGCAAAACATATTCAAGGGACTGCAGGGCAGGGGATTAATCATCCCATATTGATAACTCATTAAAAATTTAACGAACTGGACTGACTCCGATGGCGACGCACAGAAGACCACAAAAGCCAGATCCTGCGCAGGCTTTTAGGAGACGATCATAGGATTGAGGCCTGTGAAGGGATGACAGGACAGAAGCCTTGGGGGTGGAGGAGGCGGGTGGGGGTGTGCAAGTAAAACTTTCTTCCCACCTGGTTTTGTAGTAAAACAAAGGCTGCTCTATTGACAGGTGGTAACAACTGTGCTTTCCTTATGGAGGGCTGTCTGTGGGATGAAACCGAGGGTGTGATTTGACGATGATATAAGACAAAGCAAACAAACACTTAATTCGGTTCCAGACTTGAAGGTTTATAGATCTAGGGTTGGAAGGGCTTTAGATGCCACTGAGTCCAATTCCCTCATTTTACAGATGGGGAAACTGAGGCACAGAGAGGTTAAGGGCCGTGCCAACCCAAGGTCACTCGGTTATTAATTGCTAGAACTAGGAACCGAATGCAATCTTCTTGGTTCCAAGTTCAGCGTCCTATTCACTAACCATGCTACTTCTCAAAAATGGCAGAAATCACAGATTTAGAGAAAGGTGCAAAACTGTATCTGAAAAGTTCTTTACACTTACTTAGCCATTAGCCTTTAGAATGGGAGGTAGACGAGTGATAAATACAAGCCAGAAGCATCATTCTGGAGCTCTGTCATCTCAGTTCCCAGCTATAAGATAAAGCTATTGATATGCATCCATCCAACCACCAGTATGCATTTATTAAGTGATTACTGTATGAAAAGTATAAGATAGGCAGAGTGGCTGAGCGGAGAGTCAGCCTTGGAATCAGGAAGATCCGGCTCTTCCTGAGGAAGCCTTGTTATCAACTATATGATATTGCCTTTGAGACAGAGCACAAACTGAAGAATTCTCTAATGAAATATTACAAAGATACATTTGAAGAGATGAAAGAGAATAGAATAGAAATAGGAGATGGGATTCAAAGAGAAGCAGGGTCAGCACAGTGATCATCAGCCCAGCTTCCATCTAGGCTCCCGAAGCCATTGTCTGGGGGAATAAAAGCCTATGAAGATGGGTCCCGCTATCCCCGACAGCTAGTGCCAATCAACTGCCAGCAGATTATCTTAAGACCCTTGTCCTCAAAGTCATCCTCCTATCATAAAAATAAGTTTGGGTTCACATCTCATCCTCATGATGATGGGCAAGTCACTCTGAGCTCCAGTTTCTACATTTGTAAAAAAACATGGGGATGATCCCTGTAGGACCTATGTCATGGGGCAGCTAGGTGACAGAGTGGATAAAGCACCGGACCTGGAGTCAGAAGGACCTAAGTTCAATTCTGGCCTCAGACACTTGCTAGCTGTGTGACCCTGAGCAATTCACTTCACCCTGTTTGCCTTAGTTTCCTCATCTGTCAAATGAGCTGGAGAAGGCGATGGCCAACTACTTCAATATCTCTGGGGTTACAAAGAGCTGGATGTGGCTTAAATGACTGAGCAATAATGATTATAACAATACTTGTGATACCTAACAATACCTATCTAAACAAGATAAGCTTTGCAAACTTTAGTGATAAATGGGTAAGTTAGTCAAGGGAAGAATGAGCCCTGCTGCTGGAGGATCTGATTGATTTAACTCTTAGTCATTCTCTGTTGTTTCTGCCCACTTCCTAAGCTCCTGATTTCAGCAGGTAAACTCTCAAGGTGAAAGCACAGATTATTGCCATCCTGCTAATTTTATTTCCATAGGTCAACCGAAAGGGCCAATTAATGAGCTCTAATGGGTTTTTCAGTAAGAAGTCATTAATAGCTATCAGGGCAATCTTACCATTTCTGCAAAAATTGATAGACTCCAACCAAATATGTCCATATTTTTACTTATTTTTAAACTAGATACTTTTTCCTCCTCTCTGAGTCTTGGGAATTTATACAGTTGACTATAACTATAAAGAGCTTATAAGAGGTATAATCTCCACTGGGGCTTAATTAGTCATGGATCTGATAAATATCACTGGGAACTTGTTTTACTTTGCCCAAAGGTTAGAAATGAACTGGTGCTCCCATCTGTGAAACTCTCCAAGAATTCAAATGATTCCTATTTAAGAGAGTTGCTTAAGTCACAAATGTTATTATTTAAATGACATCCTGGTTGGGTCAGACCATGGGAAAAAAAGGGAAAATATGTGTTCTTATTTGTAAAACAGGTAAAGAAGAAGGCTATATTTCCAGTCACCTTGGTACATAAAATTTCAAAATTGATGGCCTGGAATATTCATCAAAGAATGGCAGTGACCAGTCTTTGGTCCTTGGGCCTGGTAAAATAAGGTTGCCTTAAAGAAACATGGCGTTGAGGATTGGGGGGTTGACATGATTCACACCAGCCATTTAAGAGTGGTAGAATGCTTCCAGATAACCTACAAGTTTCCTGAAATGATGTGCTTGACTTGCAAATATCTTCTTACTGCAGGGGAAGTGGTAATCTTTCAATCTGCCCTTGTTTTTGGTGCCTTGTAGAGGAAGCTAGGCTTGGGATCAGACCTCCTCCTTCCAGGTCTGACACTGACCAGCAGTTACATAAACAAGTCACTTCACTTTGAGATAGAATGGAAGGGCCTTGAGGGGAGGCACTGGTTTCATTTGCATCTTTGTATCCCTAGGATAGGCTTTATGCATAAACATTTGTTGAATACTCTCAGTGAAACTTGTTTTCCTGTTTATTTTTCTACGTGAAAGAGTCACCACTGAGCAAATCACAACATAAGCAAAGATGTTTAATTCAATTTGGCCTATGTGCAAGCGGAGGAAGTGTGGCCTACCAGCTGAAACCATCGGCAGAGAGTCAGGGAGAACTAGGTTTAAATCCTCCCTCTGACACCGAGGAGCCATGTGACTGAGAAAGTCATGAAACTTTCAGTGGCTTTAGTATTCTCACCTGTAAAAAGAGAGGGCTGCACTGAATGGGTCCAAGATTCCTTCTAGTTTTAGACACAGGAATCTGTTATTCTATGCAGGCAGGTGAATTCATGTAAAACAAATGAGTATCAAAGGTTTAGAGTCAACCAGTGTGATGTGCAGCCTAGCTGGGCCCATCACCTCCTTCTCTACCTCTTACTAGCTCATATACGCAAAGTCATTTCATGGGGGTAGGAGAGGAAGGGGCACAAATAACGGGAGTGAGGATAAACTGGCTGAAGGGCATGAATTATTTTTAATATTTTTATAACTATTTCAATACCATTTATTTCCTTTGTAACCTTATACATTTTGCTTTTTACATATAAAAACATTTCTTGGGGGGGGTCCATAGTTTTCACTAGACTAAAAAGGGTTCATGATACACACACACACACACACACACACACACACACACACAGAACCTGTCATTAAACAGTTACTTATACACACTGGTAACTACCATGCTTAGCACTGCACTTATTATTGTCTCAGCCTGGTATTCCTTGCGAATGTATTTTCCAATTAACTTAAATGCTGCATTTTTTGTGACTTTACTAGAATGTTCTGAGCATAATTTTTCTTAAAAAGTCCATCTGAATTCAATTCTGCTCAGGCTTGGCCAGCTTGAGTGATTCTTGGTGTTTCAGTGGCATCGTTGTCTCAGTAGATGAAATAGGTGTAGTAGATGAGAAACTCAGTATGGGGAGACCTGGACTCAAGCCCCACTTCAGACACATAATGGTGGTGTGACCCTAGACACCTCTTGGGGCCCCAGGTGGCTCCAGGTTTTCCAAGACTACGATACAGAGAAGTTGCTGATCCACATTGATAGAGGGTATTTCCTCACCTTGGAGTTCCTTATTCTGATGAAGTTACAGGTCTTGTTTCTTACCTCAAGCCTAATGAAAACGATAATAATATTTGCTCATTCTCAACATCAATGAAAACAAGAAAGTAACCAACTTAGTAAAATGTCTGAATGGCTGCTTTATACATGTGATCTCGTTAGAGAGTAACAGCCTTGCCAATACATGTCAGAGATGGAACTAGAACATAGGTTTTTGGGACAAATCCTTCACTCTGTACTTTGTATCTGAAGAAACTATGGGAGCTGGGGATCCACTCGACTCATTTTCCTGCCTCAAGAATCTGATAACTTTTAGAACTTGGAAAAGTAAAAAATTCCAATTATTCACTGTTTATCCAACATCACATGGGCTGGTAATACCTGAATTTTACCAGCCACTGATGATAGTAAATGAATGCTGGCCTCAACCTGAAATGCTCCTGGTGGGTCTGGCAATGGAAGACATATTACGGTGGTGCTGGAGGGGTGAGGAAAGGCAGTGAGGCCCAGTAGAAGTTAGGAAGATTAGGGATCAAAGTCTTGCCTCTGAAACGTACTGTCTGTGTGAGCCTGACCGAGTCATTCACCTACCAATTCGCTGGGCAACTCTCTTAGCCTATAAATTACAAAGTTGCTGACCGGCATCAATTAATCATGCATTCATTTATTAAATGGCTACTAAGCTCCAGGTCCATCCAGATGAAACCACATGTCCATCTATACCTCCCTCCAACTTCCTAAAACCACCTTCTTCCACAAACATACACACACACATTAGAATTCCATCAAATGTCTAATACAATGCACGATGCACTTAGAATATAACATTTATTTTAATTCCCATAGCATAAAAGGAGACTATCCACTGACTTCCTTTGTTAGGCACTCATCAGGTAGCTGGCACTGTGTTAGGTTGCTACCACCCGTTACATAGATGGTGGATCTCAAAGGCCATGAATTTGAGAAGTGGAAGAGCCCAGATCAGCCACTGACTGGCTATGGGATTATGGTAGATGAGTCACTGGCTGTCTCTGGGCCCAGGATTCTCCATCTGCAAAATGATGATGGGGGGAGGGGGAGAGAGGTGTAAGGAGCCTGAATATTCTTTCTAGTTCTAAAATTCTCTGATTCTGTCTTCTTGGTTTCCTTCCTTTTCCTCCAGAATCCCTGAGATGAACATGCCCCGTCTTGTCTAGGCGCTTAGAAAAATGAGGAATCTGCAAGATTTCCCAGGGTGAATTTCTAGCCCTTTGCCCGAAGTACAGTCCCCAACACTGCAGTCGTAGACTCGTCTCCAAATCCATCTAGAGCCAAAGCCTGGAGGGAGGGGAAGGGGGCTCATTCTAGCTTAAGAGAGACTCTTATCTGAGGGGGGGAAGCACATCTTATAGAGGAAAGAAAAAAAACACTGTTGCTTGGCTTGAAGCTAACCTCTACGACATACATTACTGTCTTTCTGTTCAATCAGTGTTCTGCTGCAAGAATCAGTTACATTCAATCATCTCAAAGAGCTATTAAAATGCTGATAAAAAATTCATAAAGTAACACACAGTAATGAATCAGGAGAATTCAGTAAAGTGAGACCTACCCTTAGAGCAGGGCAAAAATGAAGGTGAACGATCGTTTGGGCCCAGCGGCCATGAAATACCCTTTTGGAAGATGAATAATTCTGTTTAGGGCTGATAAGTTGAGCTAATTTATAATGCTGTTTTAGGTCCACTGCTGAAATATTTCAAATCCCTCAACTTTAAAATGCATTGCCTGTCAGAAACTGGTCTCTTAACAGTTTCCTCTTAACATTTTTCAAAATGTAACCTAGACCAATTTGCATGATTTAATGCTTATTGTATTATACTGTGCATGATTTAAAATGGGAAATAAAATTTTTTTTCCCTTAAAGAGAGACAGAGAGTGCAAGGGAGCCAGGGAGGAGAAAAAGAGGAAGGAGAAGAACAGGAGGATGCCAAGGGGGGAGCCAATATTTGTCAGAGCCTGTCCAATTAAATACCCAGGGACATGGCTCTCCAAGTGGAGAATGGGCTCAGGGAGCCATAGCTGGTAGATGAAGATGGGAGAGTGTCTCCTTTAGGCTCAAGAAAGCAGTAGGACATAGGTGTAGACTAACATGCTCTTGGGTCCCCCCCACCTACTATGCCCCTCCCAAATAACTCTCCAAAGTCCAGAGCAAGCTCTTTAAGGAGATAATCCAGGGGTTCTTAACCCAGATCTGGGGAGAGATTTCAGGAGGGAGGAATACTGTGAACTTGGATAGGGAAAAACATGTCTTTATTTTCACTAAGCTTTGGTTCATTTTGTAACCTTTATGTATTTTATTTTGTGCATTTGAAAAAATGACCCTGAGAATTCTGAGAAGGGGCTCCTAGGCTTCAGCAGACTATCTACAGGGGTTCATGACACATAGAAGGTAAAGAACTCCTGAGTCAATCCAAGGATCAGTCAATGAGCATTTACTGGTGGACGACGATATGCTAGACATTGTACTAGGGAACTGGGACACGACACAAAGAAGGAAACCATCCTCCCCTCAGGGAACTTACATTCTAATAGGATGTAAGGTCATAACACCAGAATTTGGATTATTTCCATTACAAATGGAAACAAGTTAGGACCTCAAAAGTTATGTTTTCAATAATATCAATCACCTGAATGTCTTCTGGCTTTTCCCTTGGTCACAGGTTCCTAGGTCTAGGGCCCAAAGGAACCTCAAAGGCCACCTTTTCCAACCTTCTCCTTTCAAGGATGAAGAAATCAAGGAACAGGACCATCACACAATTTGTCCAGGGCCCCACAACTATTAAGTGTCAGAGGAAGGATTCGAACCCAGGTTCTCTTTGCTCCAAGAGGGCAAGAAAATGTCGCATTTTTCATTCTAATTCTGACTGACTCTTATCAGTCAAGATTTTCATAGGGTCATAAGACTCAAGAGCTAGAAGGAAAGAGAAGGGGGAAAGCATGTATAAAGCACCTACTCTGTGCCAGCCATTGTGCCCATTGCTTTTACAAATATTACCTCATTTGGTATTATGTAAGCAGCAAGTTGGTGAGGCTAGTGCTGTTATTTCCATTTTCTAGCTGAGGAAACTGAGGGGCTCTGAAGCTTTTGTGTGTCATGGATCCTTCTGGCAGTCTGGGAAAGATGATGGACTCCTCAGAATAATGTACAAATGTATAAAACGAATGTTTTTAAGTGTATAAAATAAAATACATAGGATTATGCTGAAATACATCAAAATATAAATAGAAAAATAAATAGAAAAATATATCCATGTGTATATATACATATACATACATGACACATCTACATATACACACATGCATACA
This sequence comes from Notamacropus eugenii, assembly GCF_028372415.1. NCBI lineage: Eukaryota > Metazoa > Chordata > Mammalia > Diprotodontia > Macropodidae > Notamacropus > Notamacropus eugenii. The sequence continues at coordinate 45,590,102 of NC_092873.1, forward strand.
TATATCCATCCATCTATCTCTACCTATCTATTCACTGACCCCTGAGTTAGTCTGATCCCTTTATTTTATAGAAAAGGAAACAGACGCCTAAAAGAAGGAGGTGACTTCATCCAGGTCAGATAAGCATTAAACCACCAGAACAAGGATTTGAACTCAGGTCTTCTAATTGCAGATTTGGGGCTCATTTCACTCTCTCCTGATGACTATATACAGTCCCCTGTGTTTGTCTCTATGCTACAGAAGACTGAGATGAGAAAGTCATAGTTCTTGTTCCTCAGAAACTTAGAATCTAGTGGGAAGGGCCAGACCTACATAGGCATTGGCATTACTAGCTGTGTCTCACTGGGCACGTCACTTGTCCTTAGAGGAGAGATCTGAACCCAGGTCTTCCTGATTCCATGCCCAGCACTCAATCCCCTCTGTCATGCGGACTCCCCTATGGTTCACATCAGGGATCAAAGGATCACAGAATCTTAGATTTAGACCTGGAAAGGATGTCAGAGACCATCTAGTCTAGGGGTGGAGGGTAAGGGAGGGACCTGCAGCCTTGAGGCCACATGTGGCCCTCTAGATCCTCAAGCTTGACCCTTTAACTGAATCCAAACTTCACAGTACAACTCCCCTTAATAAAAGGATCTGTTCTGTAAAACTTAGACTCAGTCAAAAGGGTGCACACAAGGACCTAGAAGGTCACATGTGGCTTCAAGGCCATAGGCTCCCCACCCGAGATCTAGTCCAATCCCTTGGCTTTACAGAAGAAGACCTAGAGACTTGAGGATGATAAACAACCAGCCAAAAGTCAAGTGGGTAGAGAGCATGGCAGAGAGAATTTGAAGACCATGTTCTCTGCCTCCAGAGTCAGGAGACTGAGTTGGGCAAAAGGTCTTCTCAAAGTCAGGAGATAACTGGATGACTTGATGACTTCCCTTTATACAGGTCCTCACAAAGTTCCACCCATTACCTGATAGGCTTTACCTTCCCTTTCTGGAGAGGGAATGAAATTTGACTGCCTATGAGACTTATAGACTCAAGACTCCCCTGCCCTCCTTTCTCTCCTCTTCCCTCCCTCCCTCCAGTAATTTCTTGAAGATGCCACTCTGGCCAACACCCCAGTCCGACCCAGAGATTTCATAAATCCTGATGAACCACCATGGCTTGGGTTATAGAAGGCTTCCTCCGTGTTGTGTTATTTCGTGATGTTAACACAACTGGGGGTGGGAGTAGGGCTGGGGGAAGGGGGCTTGTCAAACGTAGGGAGAAAACCCACATAACATGTGCTAATAAGGCCGTTACTGTGAAGAGTTCTCTAATCCCGTGTTTATTCACCTGTTCCCCATTACACAGATCCGTTAAACGAGCATTTTGTCCATCAACACTTAAGGGTTTAGAGTTGAGTAGGCCTCCTTTTATAATTGCTGGCTCTGGAAAAAGCCAACTTAGGAACCGCACCGATTGGGGCTCAGACGGTGGAGGCCACCCGACAGATTCCTGCCATGTTCAGCTGTCTGAGGAACAGTTGTCCCACACCCTTCACCCACCAGTCATAAATAAAAGAGTCTGATTGAGGAGAAGCCTGTGTTTTTGAGAAGTAATAGGCAGAGTATTCTGTCTCTCCTTTACCCCTTCCCCTCCTCCTGCCCCCACACATTTCTTTGGGGTTATACCAATGCTGAAGATTTACAGCTGCTCACACTACGAGCAAAGTAAACCACATGGCCAATTAAAAGAAAAAGCCAGCTAGTTTTCCTTCATGAGGAAGTAGTGCCTCCCCCTCTCCCCCAAGAAAAAAAAAGGACCACTTAGCCAGGATCTCAGTCTTCTCTACAGGGTGGTTTTGAAGTATAGGCCGAGTCATGTGGGCTGAGCATATGAAACCCCATGGCGCCATAGGAGACTGGGCTCACAGCAAAGGCAGCCAATGTTTTCCTACTGGTGAGAGAGGAGGGTGTAGCAGACAACCCTGTGGAGCCAAGCTGGAGGTTTTTAAATCATCCTGGGTCAACCGAGGCAAGAGGAGTCTCAGGGTGGATGCTGTCACCTGTTTCCCCAGTAGGGCGGGCCTGCCTTTTTTTTCTTTTAAATAGCTCCTAGGCTCTCCGAGATTACTTTCTTAGAGTGTCACAAGTGAGTTAAACATCTCCAAAGAATTTCACACCTCCCTTGGAGTTGTCTGGCCACACCTTTGAAAGAAGTCAACTAAGGCAGGGTCTGAAATCTTAGATGCACCAGGCTTAGCAACACTCCAAAAAAAAAAAAAAAAATGCTTGGAAAGGTTTTTTTGTGTCGCCAATGTGAAATGGAAATTGATGGCGCCTGGACTGCTAAGAGATTATGAGTTTGTGAGTATGTGACCCGGTCTGTTCACCACTGTCCTGCTATTTAATAGCTAATGACTTGGGTGCTCAGAGATAAAAGTGGAGTCTCATTACAAGAGAGTTGGAATAGGAAAGGTCATAGGACATTCAGATACTGCCTTTCCTACCTCTCCTAGCCACATTCTCGCCAGGAATGCCGCCAGTCAATCTGGACTGATCTGAAGATAGTTTTCCTTTTTTTTTTTTTTAGTTCTCAAGTTCTAATTAGTGCCAACAATCATTTCGCTTGGTTGCTCTTAATATGTTGTTGTCAAAGGTGTGGGTGGGGGATGAACAAAGTATACCGGTAATGGTCCCTCTTGCAATATAACGACCCACTTAATCCAAAATAGGACACCCAAGTCTTGTCCTAGTTTATGATGTTGCTTATTTCAAAGAATCCAATTCCACAAACTTTTACTAAGTGCCTACTGTATCTGTGGCACAGAAAGAAAAACCTAAGATTGCTGCTGACCTTCAGGATTCTTCTGGGGGTATGTGACATTTGAGTAAATGCCACACACACTTATTTTTCATCTCCTATGAGCAAGAACTGTGATAGGTGCTGTGCATATAAAGACAAAAACCAAAACTTTCTCATCCTTCAAACATCTTAAATTCTACTGGGGTTCATAACATTTCATTGAATTCAACAAGCCTTTATTTAATACCTATAATGTGCTAGGCACTATACTGGGTACTAGAGATAGACGGATATACTATACTGGGGGATACACTGAATTCAATTCAAGAAGCCTTTATTAAGCACCTACTATGTGCTGGGCAGACCCTGGCAAAATAAATGTAAAAAATGAAACGGTCCTTATTCTCAAGGATCTTACGTTCTCTTGGAGGGATATGACATTTAGTTCAGTTCAACAAGTCTTTGCTGTGTAAGATGGCTAGAATGGAGAGCCCATGAAAAGGAAAATGACTGGAAAGCTATATTAGAGTCATCTTGCAGAAAGCCGTAAAAACAAGGCTTGGGAGTCTGTATTTCAAAGGGAGTCTTTGAAGGCTTTTGAGCAGGAAAGTAACCTATACCTTAGGAAGCTAATTTTGGAAGCTCAGTAAAGGATGACTGGGAGAGACTAAAGACTAGAAGGAGGAAGACCTTGCTTAAAAGGGTTTATGTGTCTATGATCTGTGGATCACCGAGTCTATTTGAGGAAATGCCACAAACAATAAATCACACCCTCTTCATTTGTGCTGATGGGTCAATGCTACACTTGGTGCTCAGGGCTGTTGTGGGTCATCAGAGCTATGACAGATGGGTTGGTTTCTCTATGTCACAATACATACAATTTTAGGTCTAGCCTAAGATGGGGTCGAGGGGGTGGGCGGCTACTTAAAGGACACTGGAGAGAATCAAAAAGCCTTAAATGTGCTGAGGAAGTCCCTAGAATTTTGCGGTGATTTCTTCATTCTTTTTCTTGAAAGTACAGCCAAAATCTCACAGAAGAGCAAAGTGTACTGCACTTGGACTCAGAGGGCCTGGATGCAGATCTCAGCTACTTGTCCTCTAGCAGGTCACCACCTTTCTCTGCCAAAAGGAGATGGACAAATAACCAGTCGTCTCTTCCAGCTGCAAACCTATGAGTCATGAAAAGATGCTCATGCCTACTGAAAACAAAGCCAGCACCAAGAGAGACTGAGAAGCTGGCCAGAAGTATCTTTCCCTCTGTTTTCTATTCCCATCTTTATTTGCTTTCCTAATGAGGTTCTGTGTTTGCTAAGGAATGGTGTTATGTCTGCTAATAGAAAAAAAAATAGTTAATTCTCCTCATCCTTGTGGTGGTGTATCAAAGATCTAAAAGGGGGAAGGGAACTTGGAAGTCATCATTTCATTCTCTGTTCTATCCCCAACACCTAGCAGAAGGCCTGGCACATGGGATATGCTTAATAAATATTGACTGATCGACCCTTGTCCAATTCCCTCATTTGACAGATAGAGAAACTGAGGACCAGAGAGGTTAATTGATTTGCCCAAGGCCGAATAGAGAGTGAAAGCCAGAGCTGGGAATGATACCAGGGATGGAGATGCCAAACTCAGTGCTCTTTTTCGACTCTGCCAAGAATTCAGAGTAAAACAAGGCTGCCCTTTGCTGGGGTTAGTCAGAGAAGGCTTCCCAGCTTCAGGGGATCAGCCAGTGATCCTGTCCCCAAGTCAGTGCCTTCCCCTGTGTAAGACCCAGCAAGCCTGAAGGTGTGAACGTTAGCACTTCACCCTAACCCAATTAATACCTACCTAGCGTTTAGTCTCAGCACTGATCAGCATGCTTGCTCCAAGTGAGTACAACATTTCTCCTCGATTACCACACAGTTAAATACTTGGAACTGAACCACTTCAGTTCATGGGAGATGAGCAGACGAGGTTGCAAACTGGGGGCTCCTACACTAAGGGAGGGGATGAGGAGGAGGCAAGCCCTGCGGTGCCAGTGGGCAAGTTATCTCCTCTCCCCCCCTCTCCTGACCTATTATTACTTTAATTATCATTACTACTACTACTTATAAACATTTTCAGCACTGTTAATGAACAATTGACTTTTGGGAGAGAGGGACATGTGGGTGGGTGTGCAAGGGGAGGAGAAAAAGGGGGAGAAGGATTGGAGGTAATTGAATGATTTCAATGCCAGTAAGCAGCCAGCTGGTACTAACCCACACCATTAAAGAGGCCCGCTAACAAACATGAAGCGTGGGCCACTATTAATGGAGCAGATGTATTAATTTCCCATTTCTGAGGCAGCTAGGCAGCTCGCCGGCTAGCTGTCTGCCCCCCAGCTTCCCCACCCCCTCCCCTCTTTCTCTCTCTGACAGGACTATTAATGATTGTTAATGCCCCACAGGCTCTAATGGGTCCCGCTGGGAGTCCAGAAATACTGCAATTTGTATTGAGGATTTAGACATAACAAAAAAAAAAAAGAAAAAAGAAAGAAAGAAAGAAAAGAAAAGAAAGAAAAAGAAAGAAGAAAAAGAAAAAAAAACCAGTCCTCTGCTCTGGGGAGCAGGCGCTCGATCAGTTGGTTTCCCCCCCTGGAATAGCACAACAGAAAAATAAATGACAGCTCTGTGATAGAATCAAGCCTTCTGCTTAAAGTGCCAGAGTGAGTGTGATTGTCACTAACAGTCTCCCTCTTGTTAACACCACTGGGGTATGAACAAACAGGAGTTAACACTCAGAAAAATTAAAAGTCAATGGTATACCTTTAGTGTGCCTCGGTGCATCTGCGTGTGTCTCCAGAACGGAAACAAATCCCTCTAGATTTTGCTGTTGGGTTTTTTGGGGAGTGGGGGGTGGGAGTGGAGGGGGATGGGAGTGGAGGAGGGTGGGGGAGGGATGATTTTTGCTTTTAAATAATTCTCCTTCCCTCCTCAGCTTAAAAAAAAATGAAGAGAAAAGCCATCTGCCATCATGTTAAAGCAGTTGATTGTTCTCAAACACATCTGAGCCCCACACATACTTGCGACACAGGTGTGTGTGTTGGGATGGGGAACTTGCCTTGGGTGGCTAAGGGTGAGGATGACATGAGCTAGTCTTAGTTAGGGAATAGAGACTGAAAGACAGGAGGATGAGATATGGGGTACTATGGATCGATGTTGGGTGTTGGGTGGCATTGGAGCTCTCTCTTTCCCAGGGGTACCTCTTTAATTGTGGGCAGGGGGTTGTACCCACTCCTAATGGAGAGCTGGGCACACAGTGGAAGAGTCCATCAGCTTTTAATGATCTTCTTGCTGTCCCCATTGGTTAGAGTCCTCCTCATCGCCATTTTGAATTTATTGTGCATCTTTTTCTAAGTACTGATTTCTCTACACAGGCTCTCCCATTAGTCAATCCATTGGTCAATATGTATGAAGTGCCTACCGTATATCAGGGACTAGATACAAAGGGAGACCCGTACAATAAGATAACTACAAAGCAAGCAATCTACAAGATAAACAGGGAACAATGAACAGTTAAACTCCTCTTAGGTTATAAGCTTCTTGAGGGCAGGGACTGTCTCATTTTTGTGTCCAACGCTAAAGAGATGTTGGACATAGGGAAGGCACTGTTCATGTCTTTGTAGGCATGGTACCTATCTGAAAGGCTTCTTGCATGCAGGAGGTGCATAATAACTACATGCTTGTTGAAAGGAATGAAATGTTACATGCTCCTTACAGAAGGTAAGACTCTTCAGGATTTCGCTGGTGTCTTTAGGTCCCCAGCAATGACTTTGTTCTTAATAAATGCTTGTTGACTGGTTGAATTGATCAATGGCTTGGTGAGGAGATACGGAATAAAATAATGGTACAGTGTAAAGGTCACTGGATCTGGGTTCAAATGCCAACTCCTGATTCTTACTGTCTGAGCAACTGCAGGCAAGTCAGTTATCCCCCTGGGTCTCAGTTTCCTCATTGGTTAGGTTAAATAGCTTTTGAGGTATCAATGACTCTATGACCAAAGAGGTTCATTCTCTCATCTCTACACTTAGAATCGCTAAGCTCCCTGAAAACATAATTAAATGGTTAAAGCTCTCTCCTTCTTGGAATTACTTTGAAATTATATTCTTTTGAATTTGTTTCTATTTACTTCTCTAAACATTCTGGGTTCCAGCTCCTTGAGGGGAGGAAGTATTAATTGTGCATGTGTGTTTGAACCCCCAGTGCCTGGGTACAGTGCAAGTCATATGATAGGATGTGGGATGGGACTGTATGGGTAAGATAGGAAATGCCCAGGAGAGGAAAATTCCCTCTGTCAATGCAGGTTTTCTGTAACTTACAGGCTTAAAGAGTTCCCTAGAATTCTAAGAGGATGAGTGATTTTCACAATGTCACAAAGTCAGTAAAGGTCACAGGTCTTTGAACCAGGGTCTTCCTGACTGTGAGGCTGGCTCTCCTTCTACTAAGCCTCCCTACAGAGTAGGTGCTAAGTAAATACTGTCTCAGTTGAACTGAATTTAAAGATCTTTGAGGGGAGAAGACACAAAAAATTCAGGAGAGAGAAAATCCTGAGGCCCAGCAATCTTGCAGAGGGGTGAGGCCTTCATTTAGGTTGTGCTTCATCAATGTCCATGAATGAAGTCCTATCAGTTGGATGCTGAATTACAAACCAGGGAAAGAAAATATTCTGCCTTACAGAGTCTCCCATCTGAAACTAGAAAAAGCAGCAAGAAAGTAGCCTCTGACCCACTGAGGAGACAGTTCCATACACTTGTTCTCAGATACCACGTCAGGAAAGAAAACTGTGACCTAGTTCTGAAAACTTACAAAGACCATGTGCCGTAGTGAGCCCAGCAAAGTCTATGTCAGAATCTAAGAAAATGAGTGTGTGTGTGTGTGTGTGTGTGTGTGTGTGTGTGCGTGCGCTCTGAAAGAGAAACAGGCTTTCTCACATAGTCCTTGTCCACTCTGTTTCTGAACCCTAAAGTGTCTCTTTTGGTAAATTCTCAATTAACCAGCACCAAATTAAACCTTCATCTAATTACCAACATGGTGGATGAGATGTGACTTCTTCCTACATCTGTGAAATGAGACAGCCGAACTAGATGGCGACATCTTGTTTCTACTTTCCAAACACACACACGCACACACATGAACATGCATGTACACGTACCTACACACATACCTATACACATAGGCATGCATGTGTGCAATCACACATGTGGTGCATGTATATGTGTACGTGTGTGAACAAATCTATGTATGTGCACATGCATGCACATATATATGTATGTATATATGAGTGGTATATATACACACATCCATATTTATATTGTCGTTAGGCATTTCAGTCATGGCCAACTCTTTGTGACCCCATTTGGGGTTTTCCTGGCAGAGATACTGGAGTGGTTTGCCATTTCCTTCTTCAGTTCATTTGACAGATGAGGAAACTGAGGCAAATGGTGTGAAGTGATTCACACACAAGGTCACATAGCAGTAAGTAAGTCTTATTTGAACTCAGATCTTCCTGACTTCAGGCTTTGTGTTCTATCTAGGTGCCTACACACACACTCCCACCCCACACACATGCACATATAATATATCTATAGAAATAAGGACAAAGGCATATCGTATATCCATACCTATAAATATATAATACATGTATATACATATACATGCATATATACATACATATACACGCAGACACACATATACACACATACACATACACACACAAATGTCTACTTCTTCCTGCTCACAGTCACCACACCATGGGGTAGGCACCTTCCACCCCAGCTATTACAACAATGTTCTAATTGGTCTCCTCAGCTTGTCTCGCCCTAGTCTGGCCTATTCTCTACTCCCTGCCAAAGGAATTTTCCTAGAGCTCCAGTCTGACCATGTTCTTTCGCTACACAATAAACTACAGTGGGTCCCTATCACATCCTCCCCTACCCCCAACTCAGTGCTGTCTCTATAAGATTACATTCCATTTATCCTGTATACACCGCATGTAAGTCACTGTAATTTGCGTACTGTCTCCCTCATTAGATTGTGACCCCCTTCACAATTAGGAACTCTGTTTTTGCCTTTCTATGTATCCCATCTCTTAGCACAGCGCTAGGCACAAGGTAAACCTTTATTAAAATCCTTTCAACTGGCTGATTAGTTATCATATGATCTTAGATCTTCCTTTCAAGCTCAATCTCTCTGATCCAGAGACTGAGGCAAAGTCCCCATGCCCATCTCCCGCACACAAAGAAGTGGATTTTGATGCAGGTCCCAGGAAGGCGTCCTTGGTTTGTCTGGATCAAACCCACGACAGAGACAAAACCTGAGATCACGCCTCTTCCTCGTCTTCAGGAAGGCAGTGATAGGCAGATGGTGCCAACCATCGTCATCAGCAGTACGTACTTTCAGATACGGGGTTATTGATGATAAAAGCTAAACCACGAGGCATGTTCCATCTGTTTATTTTTCAATTTTCATTTATTGCTGCCCTGTTAATGTTGCTGGGCTTTCCCTCTCCTGCCAGAAGGGCACATACCTAGAGACATCTGTTGTGCCCACACTCCCATTCACACTGTACACAGACATGGGCATGAAAATGGCTGCCTTGTCCTCCGCTAGCTCCCCGCCTTTCCACCCCTCTGCTCTCCAGACAACTGTCCTCTTGGGACATTTCTGCCTTACTGACCTAACTGGATGAAGAGAACTGGCCCCCATACTGTTAGACATGAGAGCTCCTTCCAAGAGATGAAACAGTCCTCAAAGTTTATCTTGGCCAAACTCCTCAGCATGGCCCTAAAAGCCCATCAGAACCTAACCCCAAACTACCTATCTTTCCTGGCTCACTATATCTTACTCTCCAGCAGGTACTCTACCATTGAACCAAAATGGCTTCCTTTCTTATTGTCCCCCACACACAACATTCAATCTCCCATCTCTGTATCTTGCACTGGCATTCCACCATGCCTGGATGCCCTTCCTCCTCACCTGTGCCTCTTATAATTCTTAGCTTCCTTCAAAGTTCAGCTGAAGTACCACTTCCTATGGGATGCCTTGAATTTCCTTACTTTTTCAGCTGCTAATGCCTTGTCCACCCTAAATTATCTTGCATGCAATCTGTCTTTATATATGTTCCTGCTGTTTCCCTGGACAGAATTTAACTTTCTTGAGGGCAAGGCCTGTCTTCAGTGGGAGCATGATGGGAGAGAAAACATTTTTAAAAATTAAAATAAATAAAAAGTTTTGTCAGTTGATTCATTAATTGTACCAGTCATACCATCCCTAAAATATTCAGAAGAAAGGTTTGGCTCTCCAACTCAGACATTCTAAAGATGCAAACAGTATATGCTCTGTCTCAAACTCAGCTAGAGAGTTTAACAGAATTTATTAGATGTCTACTATGTGTGATGTACCATGCTTACAAATATAAAAAAAGGGGAGGGGAATTCCTATCCTCAAGAAGCTTATATTCTTCTGGGGTGTAAAACATATAAACAATGCATGTAAATCAATTCAAGCTAATATGAGGAAAAAGCGTCCATAACTCAGGGGACTATGGAAAGCTAGTTAACCTGAACTGAACCTCAAAGACCTCTGGGGATTCTTAGAGACAAAGGAAGGTCTTCCTGGAGAGGACCTCAAGATTTTTTTTTCTCGCAGTTGAAGTCCATGATTTTGTGTTTTTCCCTTCAGGAAAAATGAACAGCTGGTTACCTGTCCTCCACATCACAACTATCCTGGGTATTCACGAGCCATCCACACCTGCCAAGATGGCGGTCCTCCCCAAATCACTTGTTTACTTTCCTTTGTCAAGGAAGAGAGCTCTCCATCTTGTTGACACTTATGACCCTTCATTTAAAATACTCCAACTGCTGAATTCAGATGGGACACAGGGAAAGCAGAGCCCCTTTCCATTAGGACACCTTTTAATGGGGGTGATATATCAACTGCTTGGCTCTAATCTGAATAACAGCTGTTTAGAAACCTGGACGATGCCGATCATTTGGAGCAGCCTTGGAGGGATCAGAATTCCTAAAGTTCCCCTCTAATTCCATTTTCAGTTTGGGAGAATTGGTAGGATAAAAAAAAAAGACAAACAATCTCCCCACACACACACACAGCTGGCCTGCCTTCAGCCAGGTCATAGCCCCCAGCTTTCTTCTTCTCCCTTCTCCCCAAGTAATTCCTCAGCCTGAAATTCATCTCATTCAGAAAGCTGTCCCCAGGCAACTGATATGTTCAATAACAAATGAACATCTATTAATTATAATATGGGCTAGGGGATGGAGAGTTGGCCTGGGGCAGGGAAGACCTGTGTTCAAATCTTGCCTTTGATACCCACTGGATGACTCTCTCTCAAATGCGCGCGCATACACACACACACACACACACACACACACACACACACACACACACACACACACACACACATACACACACCTCTCAGTACTTTTGCATTAGCAGAGGGGTTTCCCCACCTTGCAGTTTCCTATGATGAAATCACTGCTTTAGGTCCTATTTCTTTCCTTACGAAGAAAGTACTAGGAGATAAAACAAAAAGAAAAACAAGTCCTGCTCTCAGTGACCTTACAGTCTACTGAGATGGGAAACAGTGCAAACCAGTCCACCAACCAGCAGTAGGTATTCCACACATATCATGTACAAAACACTAACCTAAGTCATGCTAGCTTATATATCAGGGGCACAGATATGGTCCTAACCTGGAGAAAATAGATAGCCTAGTTACTGAAGATTAGTCAAGCAGGAATTCCAGGGGGTACTAATAACTCCAGCTGCATCCCCCTCCACCTAACATCCATCAGTGTGTGAGCATGCACACACATACATGCACATGCACACACAATCACCGAAAGGCCAATGAGACAAAACTACTGAATGTCCATCAGACTAAGACTCCAGGTCTCCAATCAAGACCACATCCTATGAGACTAGCTGGAGGAGCACCAGACAAGAGATTTGAGGGGGCCACCATCACGGATCACAGGATTATGTATTTAGGGAAGAAAGGGATTTTCAGGGTCACATGGTCCAGCTTCCTCTTTTTACATTTGAGGAAACTGAGGCCCAAGAAGGCTAAGGCACTCAGCCACAGTCACACAGGTCAGTTACATGGCATCAGGCTGTTGTTTTTCTTCTCCTGTGTTTAGATTCCAAATGACCTGAGAGTAGATGCATTAGTTTTTCACTGATTTTTCCTATAATGAAGAACAGTGGCACACAGCAGCCAGTCTAGCAATGTCTTTGATGACCTTGGGAGTCATTTAGGAGGAAATAACGATAAGCCACGCATAGTCTCTCAGCTGTGCTGCTGTTGTCCAGTTAGGTCCCACTCTCTGTGACCCCATTTGGGGTTTTCTTGGCAGAGACATTGGAGCAGTTGGCCATTTCCTGCTCCAGCTCCTTATACAGATGAGGAAGCCGACGCAAACAGGGTAAAATGACATACTCAGGGTCACACAGCTACTAAGTGTCTAAGACTAAATTTGAACACAGGTCTTCCTGACTCCAGACCCAGGGCTCTATCCAGATGCTCCTACCTCTCAGGTTGTAAAACCTAAGGGAAACAAAGGATATAAGGAATTTTGTAAATGTCCATGTGAGGCTGCTACTATACACAAAACACACTCTGTATTTAATTCCTTTACATTATTAATAATATTATTAAGTGTATTAAATAAAATGACATTATTAAAATGCCTATGCTAGCTATTAGTGGACACACCAATTTTAGGTAAGATGTTCCCTAGCCTAATGGTGTTTACAGAAGAAGGGTTTTCAGGAAAGTTGGGGGTGGGTAGACTCTTCTAATTACGATAATGGTACTACAAGAACTGGTTAAAAGAATTAAGTGTACTAAGTCTGGAAAAAAAAGAGGTTTAGGGAGGGATTGATCCTGTAGCTAGCTCCAAGCATCTGAAAGCACCTCCATGTTTGGTAAAGAAATAGAGCTTCAGACCTGAATTGAAATCCTGCCACAAACACTTACTAGATACATGATCCTAGGCAAGTCACTCAATGGCCATGTGACTCAGTTTCCTCATCTATAAAATGGGGACAAAAATAGCTCCTAGCATTGTTGTTAAATGTTTTGTAAACCAAGCATGACACAAATATCAGTTGTTATCGCCATCATCATTAGTAGTAATATAATTATTATTTAAAGGGAATTATATTTATTTTGCTTGTCCAGAGAAGTGGGAGCAGCAGAAACTTCAGAGAGGAGAATTTTGGAAGAAACCACAGCTGTCTAAAAGTAGAATGGGGCGCCCTTCAAGCAACGAAGGGATGGCCACCTGTTGGAGATCATTGGCTAACAGACTTAGAAATAGAGAGTACCTTAGAAGCCATCCTGTCTACCCCCTTTATTTTACAGATGACGAAACTGAGGCAGACTAAAGTTAAGTGAGTTACTCTGGTCTATATAGTTCAGGGATTGATGAGGTGGGATTTGCACCTGGACCTTCCTGACAATTCCAAGGCACTAGCCACTATTCCACACTTCCTCTTATATCTTAGGGGGAAAAAACCTCTTTTCAGGTATGGGTTGGACTGATTTCTAGGGTGCCATAAAACTCTGGTCTGTGATTGTACAACGCCAGCTAGTTCCTCTGATTTTGCCAAGGATGCAGCAACCTTGTAATTAAAAAGAAGAGCCATTTAGGGTCTTCCCCGCCTCTTCCCCTACTCGAATTATAAAACTGCGGCATTGTTCACTAAGAAGATATCATCAGCTGAGTGATCGAAATTGTCCATTCTTTCCACAAGACTGATAGAGTTTGTTTCCTCCTCCCTGCCTCTTTTTTTCTGTGTCAGTCACACATCTAGGCTGCTATTCACACTTCATTCACAATTCCTCTGTACCTATAATCTCTGTTATTTTTCTGTCGACTTCTCATGCCTCATTAGTCATGTTTGACACCTGCACCTAATACCTTTTCACTGGCAACGCAGGACAGCTTTTGACAAGAAGAGATATTTTCCAGAATTGCTTCAGCAGAGGTCTTCAAGTGTGCAGTGAAGGTATTATATGGGGTTAATGTGATTTTCCCCCCTATTCAATAAAATTTACATCTCATTTTACCTATTCATTAAAACTAACATCTCTCCCTGTCAAATATATAACAACTCGGTTTCCCTTTTCAGAATGAGCTTTTGGCTATTGTGTGCTAGAGGAGGGGGAGACACCACAGAAACCAACACATTCTGTAAAGTGTGAATCTCACTTGAGGTGTTAAATGAAGAGGCAGTTGGGGGAGAGCATGAGCACAGGCTCTCCAGGCAGAGAACCTGGGTTCAAATTCCTCTTCTGACACCACATATGAAACTTTGATCAACTTCTATCTCGTCCATAGCCCTTAGTTTCCCCAGTTGTAAAATGATGGGGCTGCTTAAGATGATCTTGGAGGTGCCTTCAGGTCCCTGTCTATGACCCTATGGAGAACTCAAAGGGATTATTTACAATTAGACAGATGACAAGTACCTAAGTGACACTAAATATACGAATGAATGGATGGACAGGTAGATAGAGGAATGAATAAGTAAATGCCTAAAACAAAACAAAACAAAATTCTCCCTCAATTCAAGGACTTTAGAAATGATAGTATTGTGTTAAGGACCTAAGTTAATGCAAAATATAAGCTTCTTAAAGGCCTGGCATATTACATTTTTGGCAATGGATACCCAGAGGCCTACACAGTATCTGGCACAATCAACCAAATGAGATTTATTAATCATCTCCTATGGACCAAATACTTTTAGCCATTAGGGATACAAAGGCAAAAATAAATCTGCCTCTACCCTCAAAGAGCTCCCATTTATCTATTATAGTAAGCATTTTATTAAATACTTAATAAATGCTTGTTTTATTGAACTCAATGAACTCAACGAAAATATTATATATATGTATATATATATGTATAATGTATACATGTTTTTTCTCTTGATAGAGGGTAGGCTCCTTGAGGTCAGGAATAGTTAATTTTTTGTCTTTGCATATCTGGTATGGTTATGCAGTAAGCCTTTAATAATGCATATTGATTATCTGACTGCAAAGTATTTTACTAAATGATAAAAAGTGTGCATGTGGGGAAGCCATAGATTGTAAGTTCCCTGAAGGCAGGGGCTATTTCATTTTATCTTTGTATAATCAGGCTCTAGCACAGAGTCTGGCACATGATGCAAGCTTAATAAATGCTTGTTAAATGATTCATTTTCTGATGGAGGGGAAAAAAAAGATTGGCTGCATAAGCCCCTCCAAAATCTCACATCTTGGCCTACAGCTGATGAGTATAGCCTGCAATAATGTAAAATAATCCATAGTCATCTAGCGTTGATAGGTTAGAGCTTTCCTTTCATCAACTATTCTTTATGAGCTGGGCCTCCATTGGGAGTATCTATTTTTTTTTTTAAAGAAAGAAAGATTATGGAAATAAGAAACAGGGTTTCCTGAGCCACAAAATCATAAAACCATCTTCTCATGAGTAGGGAAGACATCAGTCATGACCATGGACAGCTTCAAGATTCTAAGCTTAGAGAAAGATTAAATGATGGGAGAGACCTTGGAGGACATCCACTCAAATCCTCCATTTTGTAGTTGAGGAAATTAAGGCTGACTGTGGGCAGCTAGACAGCACAGGAAATAGAGTGTCAGGAAGACTCATCTTCCTGAGTCTAAATCTGACCTCAAGACACTTATTAGCTGGGAAAATCTCTTCTCCTTGTTTGCCTCAGTTTCTTCATCTCTCGAATGAGCTGGAAAAGGAAATGGCCAACCACTACAGCATCTCCGCCAAGAAAACCCCAAATGGAGTCACAGAGAGTCACAAAAAGACTCAGTGATAAGACTGATGGTGGTAAAAACTGGCTTGCCCAACATCATCTTGGTAACTGTGGGCAAGAAGAAGTGTTCAAACCCAAGCCTTCCAACTCCAGATCCAGGGCTCCTTCCAATGAACCTCACTGCATCATCAAGAAAAAATAACAGAGCATGATAGAATAAAAATTGATCACAAAAAGTCTAGAGCCTTGGATTCAGGTCATGAGTGACCCTAGGCAAATCATCCCCCCCCACTCTGAGCCTCAGTTTCTTCATTTGGAAAGTGGCTGAAATAATATCTGTACAACCTTCCATGTGGGGCTTTTGTGGGCAAAGTGCTGGAGTGCTCTACAACATGAGTTATGGTTATGAGGTCCATGAACGAACTTGAGAAAACAGAGTTTCATAATGAGCAATAATTATTCCAATATATAAAAATGTCTTTAGATAGAGAACAACACATTACATTTATTACTTGCATCATTAAATAATATTTCACTTTAAATGTGATCCAGCCAGACATGGGCCTTCTCTTCATGTTTTGGTAATTTAAAAAAGATGCGGTGGAGGGCAGCCAGTGGCAGCCTCTGGTGATGATGGCTTCGGTCCCTTTTCTCTCTTTACCTCTTCTTCCTTTCCCTGGTTTTCTTTTAAGATTCAGCTGAAAAGTTACCTTTTGCAGGAGGCCTTTCTTTCCTGGTCCTATGAGTGGCTAGATCCTTCCCTTCTAAGATTTCCTTCCTGTATATGTCTTGTACCTGGTTATAGTCACACTGCCTCTTCTCATTAGAAAGTAAAATCCTTGAGGGCAAGGATTATTTTCCCTTTTTTTTGTAGCCCCAGGATTTAGTACAGGGTTTGGGTCATAGTAACTACTTACTAGAGGCAGTTAGGTGGTACAGTGGATAGAGTTAGGAAGACTTATCTTCCTGAATTCAAATCCAGCCTCAGACCCTTAAGCTGTGTGACCCTGGGCAAGTCATTTAACGCTGTTTGTCTCAGTTTTCTCATCTGTCAAATAAGCTGGGGAAGGAAATGACAAACCAGTCCAGTATCTCTGCCAAGAAAACTCCAAATGGGGTCATGGAGAGTCAGACACAACTCAGCAACAACATTTAATGAATGCCCATAGGTTAGAATAGAAGGTTCTTGAGACTGAAGATTGTTATAATCTGTATTCATATCCTTGGTGTTTCTAGCTTCGTGCCTGACAGACGGCAAACACCTCATACATGCTTGTTGATTAACTGATTAATTGTAGATTTAAAGGTGGGAAGGACCTGAAAGGCCATCTTAGCCTCTTGCCCTCATTCTGTATGTCAGGACTCAGTCTTCCTACACTATCATCTCAGCAGATGGGAGGGATGGGAGGGATCTGTGTGCCCATCTAAGTCAACACATAGTCAAAAGGGATCATCCTCACAAAATACCTGACAAGTGACGGTCCTTCCTACTTAATAACCCACTCTCCCTGAGTTCCTAGTACCCTCTGTTCCTACATTACCCTGCATTTATTTTGAATATATTTTAAGAATGAACATGAATGTGAATCTCCAACAGGGTACAAGGTCCTTGAGGGCAAGGAGTGGTTCATTTCTGTCTTTATCCCCAGCACCTAGCATAGTCCCTGGGACACAGTAGGTGCTTCATAAATGCTTACTGACTGAGCAGAGAAAATCACTTGATCGTAGATCTAGGGTTGGAAAAAAAAATCTTGGGGAGGTAGGTTAGCCCAGTTGACTCATTTAATGGATAATGAAATAGAATTCAAAACTGGTTAAGTGCCAAAAGTCATATATGTAAGTAAGTGAGAGAGGATTTGAACGCAGGTCCTTGAACTCCAAATCCGGTACATTTTCTGTCTTGCCCCTGTCTTCTGAGAAGTGAATTGACTTGTTCAAAGTCACAGAGACAAGCCTGAGGTCCGAACGCAGGTTTCCTACTCCAAAGTCAGCATTATTTTCACCATGCCATGTTTGACATTTTCTTGGATCTGTTGTTTAGTTGGCATAAGGAGACTGGTACAATTCTTAGAGAGTTGCTTGAGGCACTGACAAGTGATTTTCTCAAGGTGACACACCCAGTGAGCATATCACCTTCTTGTTTTTATGGAAGTCATGTACTTACGAGAGAGGCAACTCTCTTAAAGGCTTGGAAAGGCAACCATTAAATATGATTCTCAGATAGACACAGCTGAAGAGAAAAGACAGGGAGGTAGCCATTGCTGAAAGGATGAGAAGCAATGGTGGCTGGAGGGCTTAGATAATAAAAATATGATGGATCCCTTTGTTTGTTATCTGGACCTATTTCTAAATGAGATGCCTCACTGAGGAGGGCCTGAGGTATGGTCAAGTTCTAATAGGAATAGTCAGAATGTGGGAGACCCTTCTAGTCAATACAGTCTTAGTGGAGGATACAGCATGGCCAACTGTCCTCTATGGCCAACTGCAGTGTACCATGGGGTGTGTTTTTGAGTGAGGTCAACCCCTTCTTGCCTTGGCTGTATAAATAGCATTTCAGGGTTCAAGGCAGACTAGCACTTTTATATAGAGATAAAGGAAAGAGAGAAAAAGTAGAACATGGAAAGAAATAAACAAAGGAATGGAGTGAAGCCAGTTACTCGTGGCCTGGAAAATGGAGGTATTCTGATTGACTGGATGTTTACATGTAACCAGGGACCATATTTTTCTGTCTTTTTAGAGTGTGGTCCAGTGACCCCCTCACCCCCACCCCACAGGGTCTGTCCCTCACTTGTCTATCCTGGACAAGAACAGAAAAAACTGGAGGTTAAAGAACAGGGGCCAAGAAAAGGAATCTAAGATGAGAAAGAAATAATGAAAATTGTGGATGTAGCTGGAAGAGGCAACCAATGGCATTCTGAACCAGGGCAGGTGGCCATGGAAGGCAGTGGAAGAAAACATTTGGGAATCGCTGTCCTGGAGAGATCTCCCAGTCTTGACCACAGGAATGGGGAATGAATGACTGAACTAACAAACGTGGTGCTATTTAAACTGTTACAATTTTCCCCACAAATAAAACGGAGCCCAGGACAGACAGGAGAAGCAGAGGAGGGTGATATCTTGTATATTTAATAGAATTTATTGATTTTTGGGCTAGAAGGAACCAGAGACTTCATCTAGTTCATTTCTTTCCAGGATGAATGACACATTTACAAGACACAAGGCTCCCCACTTCCCCCTCTGCTCCCCCTCTTTCACCTCTCAGACAGAGGGCTGTCTATTCAATCCTCCATTTTGTACCTGGAGTTTATAAAAGTAAAAGCCAAGCATTTCCCTGGGTACTTGCATTTCTTGGCCAAAGCTAATATCCAAAGGGCAGGGTAGAGAAATTTGACAACTATCCCAGCTTCCCACAAAAATTCCCTTCATCCCTCCATGAAACAGGAATGATGACTTGTTATGACTGAGTAGGAGGCTGTACGTGCTCTTTCCGAGGTTTCTCTCCCATCTCGGAAAGCATCAGATGTGGCTCCGATTTGAAGTCTTCTCCTCAATCCACGTTCTTCGCTCACTGCTTGTCTTCCCCACCTACTGGGGGTTAACCAGGGCACCCTCCCACTTTCTCTCTGCCTTCCTCTTCCCAAGACCTTTTTTTGTTTTTGATGGGGAAGGGAGATGCTGATTCAACTCAGTCCAACTATGCTACAGAAAATATGAAACCAATAGCAGCAGCTGACTGTAGGAGTGAGGAGGGTCTCATGGTGCCGAAGAATCTCACTCTCTACCTTCAAGGGCTACATCATCTAGCCCAGGGAATTTCACATGATTGAGAACCCCAAAGAGCTTTTGCTTATGTGGCTTATATCTACTGCTTTACAATTTAGAACTTCTTATTATTATGAAACAGTTTTGACCATAGGGGCCCCCCAAAAGAGTCTCAGACCACACTTGAGAACTGTTGACTTTTGAGAACCCTCACTTTACAGATGAGGAAACTGAGGCCTCCAAAGTTGGAGGGGCTTGTCCAAGGTGGCAAGAAGCAGAACCAGTATTTGGATTCAAGTGCTGGGAATCCAGAGGAGAATGTTCTTCCCTTATCTCTGTCAGTGAGAGGCCTTCCTCATCCTGACCCTCCCCACTGGGCGACACTGCCTGGCTGATCTGAGACCCCATGAAACAAGGTACTTTGCAGAGTGATTGGTTCTGTAGGGCAAGAGTCACCAGTCAGCAGAGCAGCTGGAAGCTGGCTTGCCCCCAGCCCTGTTTCCTTCCAGCACACTTCTCCAAACCTGTTCTCATCATCTCAGCTAGCCCTGCAGATATAATTTCACTTCCTCCATTTTACTTTTAATCACTCCTTAAGGGGCAAAGGGCAATGAGAAAGAGTTGGCAGGCCTGAGGCCCGAGGTGTGGGCCAGTTCTTTATGTTCTTGGGGACTACCTTGTTTTCATAAGATTCCAAGGCTCTTCAACTGGGCCCCCCCCAAAACCTGAGCTCAAGTAGGAACCACTTTACGGCTTGGTACTTTGGTTAAATGTTTGCTTCCTCCTTTCTCCTCCTCTTCCTCTTCCCCAGCTCTCCTCTGAATCCTGGCTCTCCCCACCTTTAACACATGGCTCCCCAATGGTGCAGGGCAAATTCATTCTCCTTTTTTTACCATGGCTAGCTTCCATGGCAGCCGAAAATCTAACAAAGCCCCTGCGTTACCTTGGCAGTGATGATTTACAACTGCATTTAGCTGAATCTAATCAGAAATGTGACTACTCCCCTCCTATCTGGCACACATCACCGGGGCTCTAATTATTCACACATTTTGGCAAGCATTCTGGTGTTCCCCTACCAAGCCCCTAATCCCAGCAGATCAGTTAAAATAAATGAAAGAGAGAATCAAAAGCCACTTTAAAAATTCAACTGTTCTCCAAATGAGTTTGAACAGGCTCCAGGACACTCGCGGTTGCAGCTGACTGGCATTTAAAAATATAAGGGCCCTTTCTTCCCTCCCCTTGGTCCCACCGCCTCCCTGGGAGAGAAGAGCACACATTCTCCCTATTATGAGAACCGCTAGGTTTACAGGCCTCTGGCAGATTTGAAATGAACCACATTGAGCAAGAAGAAGGCACCATTGGTATCCTCGGGAAAATCCACATCAAAGTCTTCTCTTGGCCACACAGGTAACCTATTACCAACGCTGGCCAGCCTGACCATTCCAATGTCCATAAGGCACCATTCAAAGAGATCTCCCAAGTGCAGGAAGTCATTAGAACAAAAGGAAATCCATGCCCCACCATGACACCCAAACTCACATTGGGGATGTTTTTGTGATGGCTGTTACTTTTTAAAATGATATCTGGCACTTTGTGGTCTTACACTGGTCATTTTAGAACAGTAGTTCTTAAGCTAAAATCCATGAACTTCTTTTCAAAAAGCATTCCTATAACAGCATTTCAATAGAATTGATTTCCTTTGTAATCCTATCCATTTTATTTTATGCATTTAAGTCATATTTTGAGAAGGGGTCCATACATTTCATTAGACTGTTACAGGAAGGAAAAAAAAGAACACTGTTTTAAAGAATTATACGGTAATGGATATGGTGTTGGAAGGCACCTCTAGAGTCTTCTAATTCAACCGCTTCCTTTTACAAATGAGGAAAATGAGGCCCCAAAGAAGGAGGGATTTGTCCAGGGTTACCCAGATAACATAGTAGCGACACATCCCCAAGCACCCCACTTTGAATCTGTGTGACCACTTTTCTCCATAATTCAGGTATATGTACAGGGACTTCATTGTGTCCTAATGACTTCTTGTATTCTGGGAGTTGGAACGATCAGGCTGGCATTGGTAATAGGTTACCTGTGTGAATTTTCCTGAGGATGCTGATGGTGCCTTTTTCCTTGTCAATGTGGACAACAGCAAATCCGTCAGAGGTCTACATCTCTAGCCAGAGCAAAGATATGAACCCAGGTTCTCAGATATTCAGTGCAACACCCTTTCCATACACTATACTATGATTTCTTTGGACCTCTGTTTCCTTATCAGTCAAACAGGGATAATTGTATGCACCTCATTTCTCTCTCTGACTCTGTCTTTGCCTCTCCTCCTCTGCTCCTCCCCATGTTGTGAAGATCCAGGTGAAAGGATATACGCAAAATAATGCTGAAAGGGTAAAAGCATCACACAACGATAAAGTGATACGGAATAATTAGACGGTGTTCCTGCATTCCTTCATGGCATCATAGGGTCATAGAAGAAAACAGAATTACCTCCCATCACCACGCAAGGCACCTTCTAGGCATTATAACAAGACCATGTGGCCAGATGTTCAACCTGCACAATTATCTGTTGGTGGAAGAGTGTAACAATTTGCTCCTTTCTCTTCCCTTCCCAACACTGCTTGTTACTCATTATAGCTAGGTGGGGAGGCCCAATGGGATTTCACACCTGCCATAGATCAGCATTTTTAGGAGGGGAAAAAGGACAACAGCTTTGGTGAATTTTCTATGCTAAACATCTGGGTATTTTTCCCCACCTGGGCCACCCTTCCCACAGTCACCAGCTGGTCCCTGTGCCATTATCTATCCTTGTACAAAACACCAATCAAGGTTTGCAGAGTATGGATGTTAAGTATTTTGTTAGGGGAGGTGGCCTCTACCCTCCAGCAGTTTACTGTCTAGATGGGGAGTTGGCCCTCAATAAAAGCGGAAGGCCAAGTGCCCATATGAGAGACACTAGGTGGGAAAAGGTTCAGAAGAGGGAGAGAACAGAGTGGGGGTGGAGTGGGCAAGGAAGATGGGCCATGAATCGGCCACCAAAGGACAGACAAGACACATGTTTACAATCCCAGGCCAAACAGGTCAGACTAGGAAGAGAGGTCTGAGTCTTCAAATTGGGGTTCCTTGAACACTGGGCTCTCTAAGTCAGATTTTAGCTGGCCCCATGCTTTATTATTTAAGACAGAAGGTGGGGGTCTTGGCAGAGTGAGAAGGGGGTGGAAAAAGGTGAGGGTGGAAAAAGGTGAGGGAAATCCTAATGCTTTTAAAATTTGACCAAGATGTTTTTCAAATGGTCATTCATGAGAGAAAAGAGCTGTTTGCTAAGTTCCTCCCAGGTGCCCTGGGTAACTGAGATACCTTTGTTACCTGAGTCGGCAGGGTACCAAGGAAAATATCACCAGGACTTGTCTGTTTATATAAAATACTCCAGCCATTTATTCGTTTTTACATTTGGGGGGGTTGTGGTGATGTGTCCAGGAGATGTTGATGTTACATGCATGTGAAATAACATGGTAGAAATCTGCTTTTAAAAATTATTTTTCTGAGGTGTCACCATGGAAACTGGCCAACATAATCTCTCTACACCTAACTCTGGGGGAAAGAAATAACAGTGACCGAAGGGGAGAAAAATCAAAACACAGAAAATTCTCATAAATTCTGGTGTGTGCTGAAAACTTTAACGAGAGGCATTTTCCTGCTGCTTTGGCCTAGAAGACCAACTGTTGCCATGGCAGTTTTGAACTTTCTTTGATTTTTCCAAAGGGAAGGGGGAAAAAAAAGAAAAAGAAAAATCCAATTGGGAAGTTTAGTGAAGTTACTGCTAAGGTATAAATCACTTGGACATCTAAAACAGCCCTAGCTTGTTCTAGAAGTCAAGTGGACTCCTGATAGGACCGAGAGGAAGAACACAGACATGGGGAAGGAGGAGGGAGGAAACAAGGTAGAGAAAAGAAAACATGGAGGAATGGAGACTATCCCAGCAGCCTTTCTGATTCGTGTTGGGGCATAGGGACCAGTTTGCCCTCTATGTCCCCAACTGGGCTCTTTCAGGAAAGAGTTTTTCAGTTAGTCTCAATCTAAGGCATGCTGTGCTTTTAGAAATCTTGTCCCACTTGCCACCACTGTTGGAAAATAAGGGATAATTTAGCAATATTATTGTTATTTTTAAAATTCAGACTTAGACACCATGAAGGATTGCTTGTGGTTTACAAGGTCAGTCCTTGTAGGGTTTTCTCTTTCCACTCTCAACCCAAGTGTTCCTTATGGAGTGCCCATACTGGTCATGGGTTATCTCCATCTCCATGGGGGCTCCATTTGACTTAGGATATAGCTGGACAGAGGAATAAACTTGGA
This sequence comes from Notamacropus eugenii, assembly GCF_028372415.1. NCBI lineage: Eukaryota > Metazoa > Chordata > Mammalia > Diprotodontia > Macropodidae > Notamacropus > Notamacropus eugenii. The sequence continues at coordinate 45,613,804 of NC_092873.1, forward strand.
AGCAGGAAGACGTGGTTTCAAATCTTATTCTCCAGACACTCACTAGTTATATTTCTGGGCAAGACACTTAATTCCCTCATCTGTCAAATGGGGTAACAGCAGCACCCATCTCATATGACTCATCAGAAAATGACGAGACAATACACATACAGTGCTAAATGAACGTTAGTGATCTAGGAGATGGAGTTCCTTGCATGTAAGGCCCCCTTTTTGTGTTTTTGTTTGGTACCTCCAGCACTGAGTTTGACACATAGTAGGTCTTAAGAACAAAACAAAACAAAACCAAAACAAAAAAAATCCATTTTTTGATGACGATCTCTGAGATCTCATCTCTGACTTAAAGAAGTCCGTTACAGAATAAATCGTGTTTTCCATTCTCTGCGGTAAGTGGTAACTTAGTATTTTCAATATACTAAATACTCTCAACTCCTTGCTTTGAGGATTTCTGGAAGTCATCTTTTTCCCTTGTACTTTCTTGTTTTAAATTTTTTCCATCCCTCTTCTGTCCCTCCCTTCTTTTCTTCCTCTCTCTCTTTCTCTCCTCCTCTCCTCTTTTCTCTCTGTTTCTCTTTTTCCTCTATCCACCCTGTTTCTGCCTTCCTGCTCTAGATTCTATTTGCTGGATTAAAAAGAGAAGTTTGGCACTCTCACTCAAAAGACATCAAATACCTAAGTAGACCTCTCTCTCATTTTCTCTCTCTCTCTCTGTCTCTGTCACACACACACATATGCCACCAGCACCAGCACCAGCACCACCACAAACGGGAGATGATGCATTTATTGTCCTACATTTAGGTAAAACATTTATTTAGAAATCAACATTATTAATAATAAAAAGTCAAGATCAGATACGGTAATTTTTCATACTTTGTCTTTCTTCAAGTATTTCCACGTGACCTAATTCATGTGAACCATAATGAGTAAATCCTGGGGAGGAAAAGAGTAGGCTCCCTGAAGAAAAAATCTTTTTTCTTCTTCCCTTCTCTGACAAACTGCCCATAAAGGAAGTTCAATAACTTGGCTCAAAATCACATCCAAAGAACCACAAAGGAATATGTCATAGGAACTCAGGAAGTCGAGTGCCCAGCTGCTCCAGCCACTGTTTCCATACTTCCGTGTTTCACATCCTGCACAACTGTCCATCATTTAGTAACATCACAGAACCTGAAGAGAAAGAGACCTCGGAGACTGCCTAGTTATTTGACTGTTGAGGAAACTGAGGCCCAGGGAGGTTAAATGCTTTACCCTGGGTAACAGATACATAAGATCTCCATCAGAAAGGGATCTCAGAGGTCGTCTATTCCTAAACTTTCATTGCATAGGTGAGGGAACTGAGGCCCAGAGAGACTAAATGATTCGTCTAAGATCATATACACACATGCTCAGAATAGGGTCTGTCACAGTGCTTAATAAATAGTGATTGAGTGATGAGAGCAAGGAGCAGATCCAGGATTTGGACTGGGTCCTGTGTCTCCAAAGGCATGACTCCATCTACATCCCCTCTATGCTTTCTTCCTTTAGGCTTTATTACCTAAGTCTCCAGAGTTTCCATTACAGGTGTCGGGGCTCAGGGATGGAGATTCCCTTCTTTTCGGTGGGTAGCCATCCATGAGAGAGCTATAAAGTATGAAAAGCAGAGAGGGGGCAGTACCATTCCTGGTAAGGACAAGGAAATGTGATTTTTTTCATGTTCAAATGCATGTTCTGAAGGAGAGAATACAAAAAGACATGTAGTATGTGGAAAAGAAAGGAGGGGGGGATGGTGGAAGAAGGGCTTGCATAAACAATCTGAATAAAAAATGCAAAAGTTATTATAATTTATTCATTAGATGCAGCAAGAGAGAGCAACACCCCCTTAAGCAACACCTAGCTGAAGGATAAACTTCCAGCATATTCCTGATCGCTGGCAAGCAGTGTAATGGAATCCAAGCAGGTTCCTCAAGTGCTTTGTGTTTGTGTAGAGCAGCAGCTCTCAAACTTTTGGGGCTGTAGACCCTTTACATGTTTCAAAATGATTGAGGACCCCTTCGCAAAGAAGTGCTGTTCATCTGGGTAATCTCTATCAATACCATATTAGAAATTAAAACATGTTAGTATTATTACAAAAAAAACTGCCAGGGCCCCTGAAAGGTTATCAGGGATGGCCAGGCATCTTTGGACCATACTTTGAAAAATACTATTTTAGAAAAAGCTCAAGTCTTCTTTTGACCAAAAGAGAGGACAAGAGTCCTATGGGCCTTAATTACTGCCTCCCCATACTTTTTCTTCCATGGCACAGTAGTGGAACATTAGGAGTCAGCAGACCTGGGTTCTAATCCCTGATCAGTCTAGATGTGTGGACAAGGTCTTGTGTTTGTCCCTTATACTTTACTTTCTCATCTGTAAAATGGGAATAGTATTAACCAAATTACCTATTTCTCAATTTACTATGAGGAGAAAATGCGATTTATGTATGTATGTATGTATATATGTGTGTGTATGTATGTGCACGCATATGTATGTATACACATATGTGTGTATAAATACATTATATATGCACATACGAACACATATGCATATATGAAAGCATTCCAAAAAGAAGTGTTACCAATCAGTCAATCAACAAACACTGAATAGGTACTGGCCATGTGTGAAGAATTATGCAAGGTAATGGGGATCAAAAAAAAAATCCAACAGTCAATGCCTTCAAGGAATTTACACTTATCTTATTAATCAATCAATCATCATTTATTCAATTCTTATCATGTGAATGTAATGGAATACTATTGTGGTATAAGAACTGATGAACAGAAGGACATCAGAGAGGCCTGGAAGGACTTATATGAACTGATGCTGAGCGAAAGGAGCAGAACCAGGAGAACACTGTACACAGTAACAACTACAGTGTTCGAGAACCTGTTTCTGATAGACTTCTTCCCAGCAATGCAAAGACCTAAAACATTCCCAAAGGACTCTTGAGGCAAACTGCCATCCACATCCAGAGAAAGAACTATGGAATCAGAACAAAGAATGAAGCAGAATATTTTCTCTTATGTTTTGTTTTGTTTTTTTTCTCATGGTTTCTCCCATTCATTTTAATTCTTCTGTGCAACATAACTAATTTGAAAAAGTGTTTAATAAGAATGTATGTATAGAACCCATATAAGATTGCATGCTGTCTTGGGGAGGGAAGGGGAGAAAATTTAAGACTTATGGAAGTGATTGTTGAAAACTGAAAACAAATAAATTAATTTTAAAAATAAGACAAAATTTGCTGTGAAAGAAAAAAAATATTCTTACCATGTGGCGAATATTGTGTTAGATGTGAAAACAGCAAGAAAAACAACACCAACAGTCATTTCCTTCAGAGAACTGACATTCTATTAGTCAATCAATTGAAAAAGCATTTATTAAGTACTCCTCATGTGCCAGACACTGGGTATACAAAGAAAAATAAAGCAAAGCCCCTTGCCTTAAGAAGCTCCCATTTTAATAACGGAGAAGACAATATGTCTTTTGTAAGGCAGTTTAGGGTGGGAGAGAGCCAGCAGTGGAGGCAAATAGCAGTGTCTTCATGTAGAAAGTGGTCAGCATCATCTGGCCCACACTTTCGGATAGAGCTTGTTTCCTCTACCCTTTCACTACCATGGACAGTTCTTTACCCTCAGACCACATCCAAGCAAAATGTATACAACATGGGTAAGGTCAAGGGCACCCAAGGGCAAACAGAGATGGGCCAGGTTCTTGTGGATTGGCTTCACAGTCACAGTACTAGATGTAGAAGGGAATTCTAAGACCATCTTGTCCCACTCCCCATAACCACACTTGAACACAACCAGCTTTTCCCAGAATTATTTCTGGTTTCCTTACTCTTTTCAAGGGTGCGCGCAAATGTCATCCCCTACAAGAAGCTTTTATTGATTGCTCGTTGAATTGCTCTAAGTAGCTTTAACTTTATTATGTACCTGTTTTGTATTTAGATACATACTGTATTTATGGATCTGTTTTGTACTTATGTACCTATTTTTTGTACCTAGTATATTTATGTATTTTTTTGTATTTATGTACCTGCGTATTTAGACCTGTGGACCAGAACAATCCTTAACCACCCCAAATGTAAACTACCAGAGACAGAGTTGTATCCTTTGTATGTCTCTGAAACAGTGTCTGGCACATAGAGGGAGCTTACTAGATACTTGCTGACTGTTCTCTAAATGGAATGTAAGCTTTCTGTGGGCAAAGACTATTTCTCATATGTCTTTTCTATTTTAGGAGCTCCCTATCCTAGTACCTGTTATAGCAGGCACTTAATAAAGGTTGGTTAAATCACTAGAACTCATTCTCTCTTAGGAGGGAGTTTGGGCCCAGGCTACAAAGCAGTCCTAAGAGATGCTCTGTTGGGTTCTGCAAAGCTTCTGGGCCATTTCAGCCTTAAATGGGCAAGGCACTGCCTGGCATTCCACAAATGAATTCTATTATGATCGTTCTTCACTAAAAACTAAGAAAGAGAAGATCACACATTTGGAGATGGTTACGCATCTCAGAAACCCAATATGACTCCTCCCTGAGGCTTAGGGCAATTTAAGGAATTGTCCAACATCAAAGAACCATAGAATTCTAAACTGGCAAGAACCTCAGAATCCATCTAGCTCAACCCTTTCATTTTATAGATGAGGAAACTGAGGGTTAGGGAGGGGTTAAATGCCTTGCCCAACACCATAGTTCAACGATCTCTAGTTGGCATGGAATTCAGGGCACATGGGATACCCTCATTTTCCAGATGAAGAAACCGAGCTAGGGAGGCTGATTTGACCAAAGTCACACAGATAGTAGTTGCTGGAGGTGGGATCTTAATTCAGATACCCTGACTCCAAAGCCAGGGTTCTTTCTGCTGTCCTACACCACCTCTATGTCAATGGTCCCACTGGCAGATGCCTCTGCATCCCTTCATGTGAGGAGTTTCCTTCCTCACCTCCACATTCATCACCATCCCCGATCCCTTCCCTCCCACACCCAAACCTTCCATGTTAACTTAGTCAGTGCTGTAGCTCACACTCATTTTCTATTTTAATGGCTAAAGATATGCAGGCAAAGAGCTTCCTAATTACTACTTTCCTGGCACACGTAGTCATTGCCTTGGCTTTATATCACCATTAGTTTTCCTCCTCAATTTATCCTCAGCTCCTTCTGTGCATCTTCCCGGCCTCCCCTGAGCCTTCCCATCCTCGCTTCTCAAGGCTCGTCAGCACGCCTCCAATCCCCAGGAGACACCGAAGGCCTTGTAAAGCCCACTGCGCAAACAAGCATTCCTATTCATTTATCACATTTAGCATGCGCACTACCACTCTCATCAAAACCCAGGCCGCGCGCGCTAACTCATTTCCCTCTCCCAATTACAAATTAGTCCATTAGGCTGTCTGCAGCAGGCCCTCTGCTGCATCTCGGTAATGGCTTCTGAGATTTCCATCATAATCGTAATGGCTCCCTATGCAGCCATGAGGGCAGATGGAGGCCGCTAGTGGGTAATGAGCTATCACGCTACCAAAGGGCACAGCTCTGGGCTCATTATTTAGTCTTGGCTGTTTTGTGAAAACAACAAGAAAGGTAAAATGCTGAAGGGAACACTTTAGCATATTAAATTAACACTTCTTCAAATTTCTCTCGGTAAACACGCCATATTTTTCTTTTATGTAACATCTCGTGTGCCCGAGCGTGCCATGGTTGGGGGGTGGGAGGGAGGAGGGCCACAATGGGGAGTGAGGGAGGGGTAGGAAGGAGAAGAGGGAGAGCACAAGGGGGACCCAACATGTCGCACTGGAATATTCTGTTATGTGCCAGAGATAGCCTCATGCCACAGAGCTGGGGTGGAAAACCAGAGCTGCCATCTTCTGGAATTCATGTTACTCTCATTCCTGTAATCTACAGCCTGTCTACACTGACTTTCTTACAGTTTTCCCTCTATTGCTAAGCACCTACTATGTGCCAGGCACTGTGCTAAGCACAACTATTTACTAAGCACCTACTATGTGTCAGGCACTGTGCTAAGCAGAACTATTTATTAAGCACCTACTATGTGCCAGGCACTATGCTAAGCACTATTCTATCTGACAGCTCCCATTACCCCTCGAAGTCTCAGTTACCAAGGATATAAAATGAGGGATGACCTCAAAAGTCCTGCTCATTTCTAAGCCATTATATTACATATGGTTCCTTGTGTTGCCTGTATCTCATGCCTGGAACGTAGTTCCATAGGAAACATGCAGGGAGGAGACCTAGAAATTGGGGCCCTAGAAACCTCCTGGATCATAAGATTCTATACCTGTGGAGAGGAGAGGGATTTTGGAGACCATTCAACCCAACTCCCTTATTTTAAAGCTGAGGAAACTGAGGCCCAGGCAGGTGATGTCACTGGATCATGCAGCTAGAAAGGACCTCAGATGCCCCATATTCCATCCTTCTCATTTTATAGATGAGATCCCTGAGGAGCAAAGAGGATAAGTGATTTCACAGGATCCCTGATCCAAAGAGGATTTTAGCAGGGCCAAATTAAAATAAAAATGGATCCAAATGGACCATTAATTTGTTAAGAAAACCACAACTTCACATGATTTGTCTTGTGTTGTATTTTTACTTTGTTAAACATTTCCCAGTGACATTTTCATCCAGTTCTGGCCATAACCAAGAGTTTTGGCAGCCTTATGCAATTCGGGGATCAAGGTTGATACCCTCCATTTTAAAGTTGAGAAAAATGAGGCTTTGTCAGGGGAAGTCATATCCATGCATACAGAAGTAGTATGTGAACCTGGATCTTCTTGCTCTGGAACCTCTAGAGTCATGTTGTCTGCCCTACAACATATTTTCCTTAATGAAATTCAGATGTTTCTCCCGGTTTTCCACCATCAATATTCTTAAGATCCAGGGGACTAGCAAAAGTTTAAAAGGAGAACTGACTGCCTTTGGCAACTTCAGCATGAAGCTGAGGGGGCCAGGCCACTCAGCAACACTTTTTTCCCCTTTTAAAAAAAAACAAAAAGGGCAGGCATATTTCAGACAAGTCAGTTGAAATCAATATCAATGTGGCCGCTCAATCATGGGGGTTGCTCTCCTTGGAAGGGCCCCAGCCAGCCAGCCACACTCTCGATTCTTGCTCCTTCCCAGTCACCTCTTCCTGAACTAACCCGCTTCTGAATTCTGAGTGGTCCCCAGATCCCCTGCCATTAGTCTCCTGCACAAGGCAAGTTAAGAGCCTATGCCTGCTGAATGCTAAAGAAGGTAGAATTCATACGATCTCAGGGCCTCTGTGCTGAGGGGAGGGGAGGCTGAGAAAACGCTGTGGGGTGAAGGAGAGTTGAGCCACTTGTATCTAGGCTTGCTTGAGGCCATGGCTGTACAAGATTCTTCCACTAATTGCTTTAACTGAACTGACTAAGCTCAGTGATGCTCCTCCAACACCCACTCCCCAGTCTGGCTAGCTGTTTCTGCATGAAACAGTCCTGCCTTGAGTCTTTTGCTGGAGGAAATTTAGGTTACTCATAATTCCTTGTTAATAATAGTAATTATTATCATCACTGTTATTATCATTTTTCTTAATATCTTGAATATAAAAAGAATACAACTTTCTTCCTTTGTGAACCTGGGCAAAATCACTCAAGAGTTTTGGGTCTTAGTTTCCTGATCTGTAAAATGAGGGTATGGGAGTAGACTGTCTTTGAGACTCCTTCCAGTTCTACATTTATGACTTTATGAAGTCACTTACATTCTCTGGGTCTCAGTTTTCTCCTGTGTAAAATGAAAAGGTTGGATTATATGACCTCTTGAGGTCCCTACTCTATTCGTATGACCCTGTAAACTCAACGAACCTCTTAGGATCTTACTTTTTTCATCTACAAAATGGCTCTTGTTGTCTAACTTTCTGTGACCCCGTTTGGGATTTTCTTGAAAAAGATACTGGAGTGGTCTGCTATTTCCTTTACCAGCTCATTTTACAGATGGGGAAACTGAGGCAAGTAGAGTTAAGTGACTTGCCCAGGGTCACACAGACAGTTAAGTGTCTGAGGCTAGATTTGAACTCAGGAAGATGAGTCTTGATTCCAGGTCTGGCATCACATAGGTTACACTAAATGAGTCTCTCCCAGGTCTAGAGCTAGGATGTTGTTATTTTAATAAAGGTATCTTTACATATAAACCTTGAAACCTTGCTCTGGACAACAGAAGATAAGATGGAAGGTGCAGCAGTACACAGCTGGCAGGCATTCCACGTGAAAGTTCATACTTATCAGGAGATGTAACCAGGTGCGGAACCTGCGGCCTCGAGGCCACATATGGTCCTCTATGTCCTCAAGTGCGGCCAAGGGCCTCAAGGTCGCAGGTTCCCCACCCCTAAATTAGCCCTTTGGATGCCGGGGGTACCTGGCATAGTGACTTCATCTTTCCTCCAAAAGGCAAACAAAGTGATCCTCTGCAGGACAGCCTTCACTAAGGTATGGGCTGACCGTCTGTCCTAGTTGAGTAGGAAGACCATGAGCATGTAGGATACAAGACCATCTGAAAACTAAAATCCTGAATTCAAGATAAGGCTCCTCAAATCCCTTAAGTTTGTCCCTAAACTATCATCATATTCTTTTTAAATTGAATATTAAAAAATACCACAATCTAATTTTCCTTCAGAAAGTGGAGATCACTTCCCTGTCTATTCCATCTCATTCACTCTTTCAGCATGGAACGAGCAGAAATAAGGCTATTATCCCCCAGACACAGCGAAGGCCAGTTCACAGACCCATCCAAGGTCTCACTATTAGTAAGAGCTGGAGGTGACGTGAGGAGAGAATTGTCTAATTCTCAGTCTGGGACTCTCTCCTCCCACTACCCCACTGTCTCCTTCCTTCCCCTGCAGCCCTAGAAATTGTGGTGAATGCCTTTTTCAAGGACTGGAATAGAAATCTGAGGTCCCCAAATCCCATTTCAACAATGAAACCTACATGAAGCCTATTGGGGGAAAAAACTGCTGGATTTCTGAGATTCAAGATTGGGTGGGGCTCTTGGGAGGAGTGCAGAGAGAGGTGGAAAACTGGTTGCCTTGGCCATGCAGTAAAACCCAAATTTACGAGCTGTTTTTGTTAAAACCCGATATGGATTTTTTTTCGAAAATGGAAAGGATGGATGGGTGGATGGCAGCAGGACATTTAATCAATGTCAGGAATGTAACATTCATTGGGCTTCTAAAATGAAATTAATTATCTGTGTAGAAGTATCATTAGGAGATAAGTGACATTCCGGGCTTTGATTTGTAACTCGCAACAAATCTAGCTTCTGCAGAATTCCAGCCTTTTGAGAAAGATCTGTCTTTATTAAAATGTACCCAACCCTTGGGCCCTCTGGGTCACAAGGCTCATAGCCTGGTCTGACTTCGCCTTCAGGAGAGTATCACCAAATAAAAGAGGATATGTCATCATACACATGCTTTAAAGTAATGAAGGTAGAAATATCATATTTAAATTAAATCAGGGATTTTTTGACTTGCAGATGATGGGGGGGAGGGAGGAGGATTGGAAAGGGCTTGCCTTTCTTTAATAAGTTTTTTTCCCCCTTCATCTCAGACACCTGAATTTGCTCCATCTGCACTGATGAGACATCTCACTTTGATACCCTGGGATAAAGAGGAAAGAAGATAATGTAGTTCACTGACATCCATCACAGAGTCTGGAAATCACGGATTTTGAGAGCTCAAAGGAGACCTCTGAGAGCGACTAAGCAAACCTTATTTTACAAATGAGGAAACTGAGGTCCAGAGAAGCAAACGGCTCTCCCAAGGCCCCACAGCTAGTTAATGGTAGAGCTTGGACTAAACCTTTTCCACCTTACCAAACCCCTTTCTTGGACGTGAAAAATGATAAGAAATCTCTAAAATGAAATTAATCACTGCAACAGGTCTGAATTGTATGGATCCATCAGAAGAATGGAAGAGCAGAAACTGACAGGGCCTGGAGACATTCTCTATTTATTCCTTCTTTCCTATTCTCTCTTTCCTCCTTCTTTCTGTTTTCCTTTCTTCCTTCCTCCTTTTTTCTTTTCTTTCCTTTCTCTTTCTTTTCCTTCTTCCCTCCCTTTCTTTCTTTTTCTTCCTTTCTTCCCTCCCTTCCTTCCACTTTTCCTCCTCTCCTCTTCCTTTTTTTTTTGTTTTAACATGAAAGAAACAGCCCTACCATGTCTTTAAAAATCAAGCTTTTCCTTCAGGGGTAAGATAATCTATAAATTTATCTTAATTAAGTGATCATTTGCTATTTATGGCCAAGAAAGTGATAAGGGAGTAGGTGTTGTAGGGCTTGCTGGGAACCGACTCCTTCTAGACTAGCCAACACATCCAGTGAGGATGGTGCTCAGATATGATCTTAGGGAACTATGTGATTTGTCTACTTTAAGGCCAACAACACAGCCCTACAGCTCAAGAGGATGCCATCAATGCTCTGTTGTTTTCTCAAGTTCAAGGGATCTGCAGGAATTCCACCCTCCCCTGCTCCAAATTCTCAGACCCTCTCTGCTTTGCTATTAGCAAATTCATCTTGCACACACCTGCTCTGGTGATTTTCCTAAAACCACCAGTATTTGCCATGTTGCCCTCCTATTCAAGAAACCACTGGCTCCCTACTGCTTTTAGGAGCAGGGGATTCTTAGTCTTTTTTGAGTTTTACACAGACCTCTTTGGCAGCCTAGGGGAACTCTTCTTAGATATTTTAAACACATAAAATAAAATGTACACGATTACAAGGGAAATGAATTATAGTGAAATATCAACATACATATTTTTAAAAAACAAGTTATAAAGTCCTGCTTTCGGATAGACTATAAGCTCCCTTGTTTGGCTTTTAGAGCCCTTTTGATCTGACCCTCACCTAGATTTCCATACGTTATTTCCATTCTCACCCAGCTAGAATGGTCATTTTGCTATCTCCTTACACACTCCTTCATCTCCTGTCTCTACACCTTTGTATAGATTGTGCCCCATGGCTGGAATGCACTTCCATCCTCTGTCCACGTAACGGAATCTGTCAAACCAACAATCCTTGTTTCCTTCAAAACTCAGCTCAAGTACCACCTTTTAAGAAATACTTTATTCTGAATTTATGAAATAAGACAAGCAAGCCTTTCCTGAGTCATTCCCAGCAAAATCATTCTGCATTTATTTTGTATAGAATTCTATATACCAGTGCCTGTCCCATTAGAATATAAAGTCTCTGAGGGCAGAGACTATTTTATTTTATTTTTTGCTGGCACATAAATACCTATTGACTATGCAAATGTTAACTTAAAGGTGCTGGACAATAGAGACAGTTTCATTTTTCTTTTGGTATCCCTAATAAGTAGAACAGTACTCGGCACATTGTCGGTGCTTCATAAATGTTTATGGATTGATTAGAAAATGAAATCTAAATAAAAAAGGAGACAGGTACAATCTGCCTGAATGTGACTGTCTTTAATTTATTGGCTCTGCTCAAAGGAGCCCAGATGAACTGGTTAAAGATATGATCCTGCACACAGATGATGCAATACGGCACAATACAGGACACTAAGTTTTGAAGAGAAGTAAGCCAATCCCTAAGGGGGACACTGAGTTTTAGAGGCCCACAGACTCATTCACCAGGGCACTGGAAGTCACCAGGGGCAATGCTTTGCTAGAAGAAAAGATGACAAGGAGTTGGTGTGAGCTAAAGCCTGGATATGCTAGAGGCCTTTGTCCAGAATGGCACATTTTTAATCCTCTGTGGATACTAGGCTGGTCCCCACCAAAGAGAGGAGGTACCAGTCAAATAGCAAATGTCCATCAACCCCTGAGAGAACAGTTGAATATTCTATTTTTGAACTGTTGCCTTGATGATGAGACATGAACACACACACACACACACACACACATACACACACACTTTCTATCTTCTTTCTGTGTCTCAGTCACAACCCCCACCCCCTAAACATTCAGCTTTGATGAGGCCCTAGTTCTCCTTAATTAGTTTTTTTCCCCGAGGTTCTGATCAGGAGCATACCAGATGAGAAAACAACAATGAGAGGACGAATAAACAGCCTGCCAGTCTGAGGATGGGGCAACCGCATAGTGGGGGGAGGAAGGTGCCCACTGGCACAGGGCAGATGGCTGAAGCAAGCCCATGGAGCTCAGGTCTCCGAAGGTCTCTGGAAAGGAATGCTGCGAGTCTGCATACCTACCCCGCCAGGGCATTTCAGTATACTCATGGATGGTCAAAGAGGACCCGATGCACCCCTTCCCTTACTCTCCCCTCAACATCTCCCTCCCATGCAAAGGTTAGGTCTTTGCTCAAGCCTATGGACTTTCACCTCATAAATATTCCCAACTATAAGATCTTATTAAGAAGGTATGTCTCCCAAGAGCATAAAACCATCAAGCTGTAAATTTTATTTAATTTCCCATGAGATCCCCTGGCCTCATACATATAATTAGAGTGAGGCAGGGAGCACTTTTTTGTGTTTTGTCAATAAATCACCAGGGAACAATCAACGTTTAAGATGACAAGCTTTAATGATTTTTCAGACCCCCTAAGCAATCTCGCCTGCTACAATGGCAAGCCAGTCTTTAACCTCCCCTAACTAGGACTGTGGACTGCAGCATTAGATAGGACCCCAAACACTTAATCCTATTAGATTCCCCCGTCCAGAGCACCCTGGGGACGTATTGATTTTGATTTGGCTGACAGTGAAGGCAAGACGACCTACTGAAGATCTTACTTTATTAAGTGTTTACAAATTAAATATCTGAAGAGTTGGAATAGGCCCAGCTCTGTGAAGGAGAAAGGCCAAGGCAGAACGGAAGCAATTACAGGGTGGACGGGACCAAGAGGGACACAGAAGGTGGTGCCAAGAGTTTTCGAGTGACCTTAAGAAGTTGAGTTTGAGGAAGGATGTTGGATGGGAAGGGATGAATTGCCTTTTATCATCATTCACAAGAGGCTCTTTTTTGCTGAATGCTCAGACCAAAAAGCACTTGCTAGAAATTAAAATCCCAAGGAGGACTTGATTTAGTCAATTAGCACTTATTCAACAAATGGATCAATAGTTGGCTTGCCTGGTCTCTACTGAGTAAGACATAATGTCCCTCGTTTCAGGTCTTCTCCACTTCTTAGAAAAATATCAACGATCGCTGTGTTGCATACCAACGTCAGTCTTCTCCTATGTCCATCTTGAAGGTAAAACTCAGGCCAAGTGTCTCCATCATGCCTCAGCTCTGCTCAAGAGATTCCAATGGCTCCTTAGTCCCTGTGGCCTCAAGTCGAGGCTCTCAGACTGGCACATTCAAGGTCCATCACAACCTAACCACAATGTACTTTTCTAAATATGATCTTTTCCTGTTCCAAGACACCAAACACAGCTTGTAGATTTTCTATCTTCATTGCTTTCTTTGTGCCCTACTCCACACTTTTCTTTTAACCTATTCAAATCCTATCCATCCCTCAAGGCCTAACTCTTGAGGTCCTCCTCATCTCTGTGATTCCATGACTGATTATACGTTCAGAGTCTCTGTTGTGAGGGATCTCCAAGACATCTAGTCTGCCCTGTGTCAATTCAAGAATACCCCTTACAATGTCACCAACAAACAGATATCCAACCTTTCCTAGAGAAGGAACTTTAGTGAGAAAGAATAACGTAGAACAGCCCATTCTACTTGGGGAAAGTTTTAATTGTTAGGAAATTTTTCCTGTCTCCAAACCAAAATCTATCTGAATGACATTTTCTCTGATTGGTACAAGTTCTGCTCTCTGGGACTGCACAGGACAAGTCGAACTCCTTCTCTATCATTACAGTCTTTGAAATAATGGAAAGTAGCTATCATATACCCACTTATTTTCTCTTCCCCAGATTAAACATCTCCATACCATCCAAACAACCTGTACATGGTCTAAAGTCCCTTCACTATCCTGGTCACCTTCCTCTGGGTACCATCCAGTTAATCAATGTCTTTGTAAAAAGTTGTAGTCAGAACTCGCCACAATATTCCAGACGAAGAGTTGGCCATGGCAAAATACAGTGGGACTGTGACTTCTTCAGTCAAGGATATGGATTCCTCTATGAACACAGACTAAGATTTGTTAGATTGCTTTTGGCTGCTACATTTTGCTACTCAGAAAATTATGACAATGACTCCTGATCATGGTGAGGAAAATCAGAAAGGAATCCAATAAGCAGGACTGGGCTAGCCAACTCTGTGAACCGGGAACAATATAATTCTGTCCATTCATCTTTCAAGTGAAACTTTTCCCTCAATCCTCTATCTTTCCCACACTGTTCCCTCCTCCAGAATCCACTTTTTCAGATGGATGAGGGTTGGAACTCAGAACACTGTATTTAAAGTCGACTCTAGGAAATGTGAGGTAAACCAGTTAGGCTATCAACCTGATTATGGATCAACTAATAAAGAAGAAGGCTTGGATGTCTTTCAGTTAGTTCCCAATTGACCATGAGGGCCCATGTTGGTGTCATACTCTCCAAAATACAAGACACCACACACAAACTTAGAATGAGGGGCAACTATTCCAACCTATGGATGTGAGATATGGAACTCAAACCACCAGTGAAAAAAGACCAAGACATCCATCACACTCTACCAGGGAGAGTCCAGGTGCTAATCTATTCCCAATGATGAACTTTAGGCAGTAGACTCTAAAAGCAAGCCTCAGTACCCCTAAAATTGTTAACTAGTAAAAGGATGGCGTGCCAACGTTGGTTTTTACAGGTTTTTACAGGTCTTCCCATGTAGGTTATGAGTGATAGCAGGAAGGGGCTCTTTTCTCTTTGTCCCTCCACCCTCACTGAATGTGTTCATATTAAAGTCCCTAGGACTCTGCCATGTCAGTACCACGGCCAGCAGCCTGCCCTTTCTGAACATCCTCACAATTCTGATCAATAGTTTGAGTCACACTGAAAATGCTAAGAAGGACCTCATGACACCACGTCAGTAAGACTAAGCAAAGCACAACCCTTGGAGAGATGGTCACACCCTTCCTTCTATTGTTGTTCAATCATGCCCAATTCTCTAATCCCATGTGGCATTATCTTGGCAAAGATACTAGAGTGGTTTGCCATTTCCTTCTCCAACTCATTTTACAGATAAAGAAACTGAGGCAAACAGGGTGAAGTGACTTGCCCAGGATCACACAGCTAGTAAGTGTCTGAGGCTGTATCCGAACTCAGGTCTTCCTGATTCCAGACCTGGTGTTCTATTCACTGTGACACTGAGCTTCCCGTACACATACCCACAAATACACACATAGCCTTGACGGCACAATGTGTATTCCTCTAAGACAATCTCTAAAAAGTGGGGACTGCTTGCCTAGCCCATGCTTAATAAATGCTTGCCACTAGAGTGAATGTACCAACTCTAGTCTTATATTTGATGGAGATCCCATTCTTTCCCATAAGCTGCCTCCTACTTTGATCATTACATTTTCCCCTTACTAGATATATTTTCATCTCTTTTATACTTTTGGTTTTAATTCTCTAGCCAAGGTCTTCCATTACTCTGTAGCTTTTTTGTTGAAGTGACAAAAAGACCAAAGAAGGGAAGTCATCCATTCACTCCCCCATCTACTTTTATCGTAAGAGAAGCCTAATGCCTCAGCTTCACTCCCTGAAGGGTCAAGGAAGCCACAAGATTTCATAATCAAGGTCTATAAAACAAATGATGGAGAATGGCCTTTCCCCAATCTTACAAAGCTGTAATTCACAAAACCCTTCGAGGGAATTTTTTTATGGCTTCATATTAATGTTAATTTAGCAAAGAAGTGAAAAGGGCATTGTCAAGATTTTTAAAAAGCCATTAAAAAGGGTCCCTCCCTGGTTAAGTCGGTGGTGATGTATTAGTGCAAAGTAATACATTTATAAACTCATATACATTAGTTGTAGAAGATGCTTTTTTAAAATCACTTTATGTGGTTTTGTTTTTCTGGAACCCTTAGTCTGGTCAACAAGACTAAATTGACCAGGTCAATTTCCTTTCTCCTTGGTATTTACCTTCTGTAAAGTCACAGAAAAAATGGCACTATGTGTTACTGATCTTGATGATTCTTTTTGCAATTGCCATCAATAAACTGATAATAACTTTAAGTATTTTTAAAAAGTATTTTGTCTGGGAGAGTGCCTTTCACACAGCAGGAGACTAAGAAGTGTTCAATGAACTGAGGTGAATTAACATCCAGACAAAGCTTTCTTTCTACCTAATCAGTTAAGAACAATTTTGAACGATCAACTTCCCTCCCTTCTTTGCAGAGGTGGGGGGGCTATGGAGGTACAATAAAACATGAAATATCAGACTTGATGGATATGTTGCTTGGTGTTGGTGAACCATTTAATTTTTTTCTCTTTCATATTAAGGATGGATCCCTAAATTGGGAAGGAGAGAAGGATGTACTGGGAAAGAAAGATGATGGAAGAAAAAAGATAAAGAACTTTCTTCAAAATGACTAAGTACTAGCTATGTGTAGATCCCTCTTCTAGGTGTTTTCAGGAAGATAAAATAAAACAAAATGAAACAAAGACTAAGTGGAGGACCTACTATATACCTTCAAGGAGTTTACAATCTAAATGAGAAATAAATAAAGATATTAAAATGTGAGGAAAATGAAGACATCTAAATATCTGTAAAGGAAAAGACCAACAGATGAGTATAGTCAAGGGGAGACCAGGTGATTTGAGCAGGGTGGGGACGGGGAGGAGGGGGGAATTAATTAAGGAAGGACTCCTGGAAGCTGTGTAACGTATTTAGTCAGTCAACAAACATTTATTAATGTGCTAAGCACTGGAGTCACTGTATATATCTTAGATATATTATTTTTTTGTACATAGTTTGCATCAAAATATTGCTCTTTGAGGCTACAGATTATGTGTTTCAATAATCAATCAATAAATATTTTTGTTCCATTTATCGACAGCACTTAACACACGGTGCCGGGCACATGGTAGATGTTTAATAAATGGTCGCTGAATAATTGACTGACAGTGCTGATGGTGACATGATGGTGATTTGTTAAACAATGGACATACTTGAGTATGTATGCCTGAAAACTGATCTACCCAGGAACACTCCTTTATCTTGGTGCATTTTAATCCCATTTTTTGAATAGAAGGCCAATTAATGTATAGCAAAGCAGGGTGATGTACTGGAAGCACTGGCTATGGAATAGGAAGGCCTAATTTTATGTCCTGCTTCTCCCATTTACTGAACCAATGAATGAAATCATTTAACATCTCCAAGTGTCAAAGGCCTCATCTGTTAAATGGGAATGGTGGTACAGACACCAATGGGTGTCAGTAAAGTTGCTGATCTTGGGTAATTAATCAATCACTTATTAAGCACTTATTAAGTCCCTACTATATGTATCCTCTTCCTGTACGTCAAGTGGCAGAAAAGAAGCATCAACAATTGCTCTGGCGATTCACTGTGATGCCATGGGGATGGCATGGAAAAGGATGTTAAGCTACCTGCTCCACCCCCAATTCCATAGGGAAAAATGTACCTGTGCACATCTAGGGAACATTAAACAACAAGGGTTTTTAATCGCATGATTTGATAATCACAGTAGACTGGCAGAAGGCAACAGTTTCCCAAGAATGTCAGATATGTTAATGAACCCAGATATCAATCTACATTCATTCATTCACAAACCTATAAAAGCAGAGCTATCTCAGGGCTATTGTCATTATAAATGAATTATGTAAATATTAACCATATCAGGTACAAGGCAACCTCATACCAGGTTCAGAGTCCCTAAATTTCAAGGGGGTTTCACCTTGAAGACTGCAAAGAAATTAACTGGTTACTAAGAAAATTACAGGAGCCAGAAAAGAGAATACAGGATGGAGAAGGCGCTCTTCATTGTGACCAGAGACCCCTTCTTCTTTCTTTCCTCCCTGTAAATGGATGAGTAAATCTATGTAAATGAGATGGACCCCCTATGATTTGGAATCTCTTCCATCTCAGGCTCAGACTGTTGAATCTGACTTAAGCAGTTATCATAGTTAGAAGAGGGGATGGGGAAAAGGAAAGGTTGGGGAGAGTGCTGTTGAATCTCTTGAAAAGTGGAGGAGAGATAGTTGGCCGATCATAGGAAAATTTGAATCAGGGAGGGCTACAAGACCCCATAGTCAGTCAAGAGCTATCTAGCAACTGCTTGCCAGAGTAAGAAAGTAGGGATCTGTGACCCCTTCACTCAAGCTATGGGAATGATGGGAAACAGGAGAAAAAGAATTTAGCATCTCCACTCAAGAAGGCATTTACTGTGCGACCTTGAGCAGAATACTTCATCACATAGGTCCTCCATTTCCTTCTCTGTAAAGTGACAGGGCTAAAACCAGATGATCTTTAAGGTCCCTTCTAGCAAAAATATTCTGTAACTTTGACTAAGTGACTTAACATCTTTGACCTCATTTTCCTCATCAATAAAATGAAGGGGTTGAGCAAGATGAATTCTAAATTATCTCTCTGGCTTCACTGGACATCACTCCCCCTCCCACACTCTGCAATCCAACCCACCAGACTTTCCTCTGCTCTGTCTTCAGTCTGTCTTTTCACTGGCTGTCCCACATGTCTGGAATGGACTGTTGTCTCATCTCTGTCTCACACAGAGTCCCCCTCTCCCTTTAAGAGGTTGCTCTGCCAACTGCAAGCATCCCACCTCTCAAACTATCTTGTATTTCACTGCTTTGCATATATTTGTATGTATTTATTTATATTCATGCTGTACACATTTATATATGTACTTCTTGTCTCTCCTATTAGAATATAAGATCCTTGCTAAGAGAGATTGTCTCATTCTTTACTCTGGTGCTAAATGAATCCTTGCTGACTGATTCCCGCTCTAAATTTATTATTCTATGAAACTGTGACTAGGAAGCCAAATGATGATAGTATTTGGGGATGATTAAAACGCCCCCCTGGAAGGCCCTGCACCTTTCTGAGGGATGGCCCCTTTAAATCCCAGCCATGGGATCAGACTTCAAAGGGAGGTAATGTGGTTGTAGTTCTGGTAAGCACCTGATCCAACTTACAGCATTTCTTTATCTCCTGTGACCTCACTTGGGCAGACTTTAGCTGTAGACCCCAATTTCACCTGCTGTCTAAATGTCCACTATCCCTGCCTTTGGCTTTGGATTTCTCCTCCAGTGCAGCTTTGGCATCTTGGTGATGGGGCCGAGTCCACCTCCCTCCCCTGGAATATTCCCCTTTGAAGAACTCAATGCCAATGTGGAGTCATTCTCTGAGCTGCTTGAGGCCTCCCCCTCTTCCTTTGTGACACTGGGTTTCCTCATGGCTATTCAGTTGAACTTTTATCTATATTTGGCTGCCAACTGGATTTCTACAACACTTTCAACTGTTTTTCACATGGATCCCATGTGCATAGCAACCAGACCTTTTGGGTACCCAAAGCAGCGAGCAGCCCAGGACTGACAGTGCCCTGTTACTTCCTGAGTGATGCCCTTTTAAACTTGTCAAACAGAGGTAAAGTCAGTTCAATGGCACACTGGCTAGAGTGCTGGATTTGGAGTCAAAAAGATGTGGGTCCAAACATGGCTTCTGAAACACATTGTAACCTAAAGACCCCTACACTTTGCCATCTGTACCCTGAGGGCTTCCAGACTTTCCATCTGTCCTGTAGCTGAACTTCCTTGTATGTATTGTCTACTCCAATTAGAGTTTAAGCCTCTTGAGACCTGGCACTGTATCACTTTTTAAAGTGACTGGCACGTAGTAAGCACTTACCAAATGTGTGTTTCCTTCATACTGGGCAAGTTAATGCTTCAGACATCTCTTTATAAATTATTTAATGAGGCATGGACTGGCTACCATCTTTATCAGGGGAGTGAGTGCCCACAGTTCCTCAAATTCCCTTCTGCTGAGGAAACCACGAATCTTTCACCTTTTCCTATTTAAGGGTGACTAAGTATAATGGTTAAACAAAAGTTTAACCTCCCATAGTGAGTACTCAGACCCCACTGGGGAGAGAGCAGGCTGGTATACTGGAAACTGACCAGTTGTAGGCTTGGCAGTTATGTGGACATCCATTTGTGGAAATCATTCACCAAACTAAGAACCCACACAGGATATGAGAAGTCTAGAGACGTTTTTGGTGAAGGCAAAATCTCTTCAAGTCTGAAAACACAGTATCGCTTCATGAAGAATGCGTTGGTTCTAAGCACCAGAAATCTGGAACACAGCAAAATATGCAGACGGATCTGTTGACTGAGAGACTTGGGAGGGAAGCAAGCAGCCTCCCCTTTCCCGGTGACCTGGTGAGGGATGGTCGCTCATAAACAGAGTTGGGATTTGCTAACTATGCAAGTTTGGGGCCAGGTCATTATGGCTTATTCAAAGCAGGCTAGCATCTACTCTGGTTACAGGCTGGAATTCATAAAACTTGTGAAAGTGTTATATTAGTCTTGTAAAAGTGGAATGTATGTGTGCAGTAGATTTTAAAGACCTTTAAATATTAAGCATTTCACACAAGCTATGGAAAATGCTTGGCTCTCCTCCCACACCCCTTCTTGACTATTTCAGCATCAAATGTTATTCAGGGATAATGAAAAGCAGAGAAATCTCGGCCTGAATAACTAGGCTGTCTAACTGCATTAACGTAAAACGAGAGATCAGACTGTGATTGGGAAGAGCTATCTTAACAATTTCAGGGCCTCAGGAGGAACGTACATAGTAAGTCCAATGAAGATGAGAAACCAAGTCCCCATCGGTAGGATCAAGCAATGTCAGTATTCTGGTGGTGAAATTTTAATTGCTTATTGCTGGACATGCCGAAAGGATGGCATTCAACTAGAAGAAGGGGGAGGGGCTTTAAACCTTAGGCTGATGTTGAGAGTAGATGAACTCCCCATGATACATAATCCAATCAGAGATGACAGCATGGCAAAAGCAGGAGCTGGACAAACCAACGGAAATGAATGTTTTCCAAGAAAAATAGGCCTGTTTCTACTTATGGACAAATTGAAAGAGAAAATGCAGACCAGCATGCCAGAGCTTTGACTAAGGCCTACAAGATTTTTTAATACTCTTGAATTTGCCTCATTATATATAGTTTCCAATCTATTTGGCTAGTTTATATGACCTTAAGGAGGAAATATCTGTATGTGTATATATCTCTGACCCACCACACATACACACAGAATGAACAAATAAGACCTATGAGGACCTATGCAGTTCTAGCTGTGAGACCCTAGTTAGTACACGTAATATCTCTGTGTCTTGGTTAATTATGTAGGATTTTTCTCCTGAGTCATGGGCAACCTAAGAGGGAATTCCCATGCCTGGGGGGTCAGAAATCCTTCTCTTATGTATATACATAGCATAGAGGACAGAAGGAGGAACCCAGGAAGACCTGGATTCAGATTCTGCTTCTAATACATACGAGCTGCATGACCCAGACCAAGTCACTTCACCTCTCAAGTCCTCAGGGACTTTCTACAACTATAAATTTCAGGGCGGGTGCTAATATGCATCAGCAGAGGAGGTTCAGACCAAAACCAGATTTTTTCAAGTGTAGACGTCCACATGTGTGTATAGACATATACATTTGTTCATTTATTTGTAAAAAGATAGTTATTTATGAGTCATGATGAATATTTTGGTTTCGATACATATTCTATTGGGGGAAATATGCATGAATATTAACATGTAATAAATTCAGATTGATATACAAACATCTATAAATATAAAAACAAATTTTCATGCTTATAATACATATACAAATGTTTATGTCTATGTCTATACACATATTATGTTGTACAACTATATGTACATACCTATTCATATACATACATACACATTCTCTTACAGGGTGTTTCCCTCTAAATAGATACTATTTCCTAGATCAACTCACAGAAGCCAACAGTTTGACTCTCCATTTTGATTCTACATCCACAGAGGAGGCAAGGCTGTAAGGCGGAGGGGATGTACCTCTTGGCAAGCACTGGATGCCTCAGACTCCCTTCTGTGCCTTGCAGTTGGCTCAGCTGTCTCCAAGGGAAGCCAGTTGGCATATGGCTGCACACAGGGGAGTAGGCTGGGATTTCTGCTGCCTGGGTTCTCTTACACACACATCATGATGGTGACCTTGTCCCTTGTTCTGATTGATGGGATGTGACATGAGCAGATGGTAGAGCTATGATGCTCATGAGTCATGGAGAAGGAATCAGAGTTTCAGGATCTCACGAGTTGGAAGGCTCTTCAGTGACTATCTAGGCCAACCCATGCCTAAGCAAAAGAAACTACAATAAACTGAGGAAAGGGTCATTTAGCCTTTGCCAGGAGACCTCTAATAAGGGGGTAACACATGATCTCTGCAGATGACCCGTAGCTAACACCATTAGGAAAGTGTTTTCTTTTGTTCTGGTTGTTATATGAACTGGGACCAAATCATTTAACTTCCTTAGGGCTCAGTCTCCCCATCTAAAAATGAGATATTGGATAGCCTCTAAAATCTCTTCTGGCTCTGGATTTCTGATTCTACTTCTACGACCTTGGACAAATTATTTCATCTTCTTGGGTCTCAGTTTCCTTATCAGTAAAATCGAAGAACTGAACTATCTGACCTCAAAGGGGCCATTCACTATCCTGTTTCTCTATTCCAGGTTAAACAACCCCCACCCTTTCAAATGACCCTTCTATGGCATCTGCATTTTCCCCAGCTCATCCATGTCTTCTGGGATACCTCTAACCCTATGAAACAGGTCAAGCGTGGCATTCTGACTGCTGTTTCTCAGCGGCCACCTAACAGAAGGCACTTAATAGCTACTTGTTGCTTGTTTGTTTGATTACACATTATTAAACATCCCAATGGCCACTAGAGAGAACATTTCCCAAGGGGAAATTGTTTAGCTTTCTTTTGCTGTATTCAATGAAATGACCTTTGAAGATGAACATTTCATCAAAACTTTCTGCTCCTCTGGACAGTCACTTAAGTAGGGCAATCCTCAATCTAACTGAAACCCCTCACGTGAGACAGGGGAAAACTGAGGTCGAGAAAGGCCTAAAAGTGACCTAAAGGCACTCAGTATACTCTGCCGAGACTCGTTCTAAAGGTTCGACTCCAGAGCTCCTCCACGGTCCCAGTATCATAAGAACTGAATGCTTTTATCTCCATTAAGAGAATGTAAGATCCTTGAAGACAGGGACTGTTCCATTCTCTTTATCCCCAGCACACACATAGCACAGGTCCTGGCACACCAGAGAGAGTGTTTATTAAGTTAACAAGATGTCTTTCTGAAGCTTGCTGAATGATTTGGGAAAGCATGCATTTCAAATGATCCTAGTGCGTATCCCCAGCCATCTTTGGATGCCCTCTTTCCATTCTCTCCTCTTTTTCAACCTGACTTACCAAATCCTCCGAGGAGGCTGCATGAAAGAATGCCTGTGTCTTGTTGATTATAGCTATAACCCCAGAACCAGCATCTCTACCAGGGGAATGCTTCAAATCCCATTTGAATGGAAACGTCCTTTCTTAAGAATCACTCTTTGTGCTGGAAAATAGACCTATCCAGTGGGCCGCTGGGTTAATTACAGATCTGTATAACTCTAACTGTCCCAGGGGGAGCAAGAGACTATCCTCACTTTTCCTATTTAAAGGTGTCACTTGCTTGGCTTCCTTCTAGATCTCCTCATATTATTTCCAGCTTTCCCCAGAAGGATTCCCTGTTAAGATAACCAGATAATTCTCAGACTAAAAAATACTGCTGTGGGGAGGATCCCTTCCGCCTTTGTCACAGAGCAGACAGCTAAGAAGGATGGTTCATTGGGTTTACGGCTGGGGAGGGTGGGAAAGAATCATTCTAGACAGGGGTTCTTAACCTGGACCTTACAAGGCATCTGTGAAAGGATTTTAGGGGGGTTGTGAACCTAAATGGAAAATATACATGCATACTTGCGTGTGCTTTTAAAGTGGCCTCTCTCTTTCTCTCTCTTACGCTTGCTTTCTCCCTCTCTCTTTTCTTTTCCTTCTCCTCTTCCTCCTCTTTCTCTCTCCTTTCCTCTCTCTCCTTTCCTTCCTCTCTCTTCTTCCTCTCTCCACATACATATATATACATATATATTTCTACATACCTATATAAAAATATATATCCATACATGCACGTATACATACTTATACATCATACACACATATGCTTTTAAAGTTACCTCTCTTTTTACACACACATATATATTTCCATTTGCCTATACAGAAACACACGCACTTATATATACACACATATGCAAATAAATACTTACACATATACATCACACACACACACACACATATGTCTATATAACTGAGGAAGAAGAGGCTGAACCCAGAACTTGAACCCTGACTCCAAATACACATATATAGGTATCACGTATATGTGTCTATGTATATTATACATAAATACATATACACATCTAAACATACATATATCCACAATTCACATATGTACCTCTATATTATATATAATATTAATACATCACAGATAGTTTTCATCTGAAATCTGATATATTTTATATATTTAAAAACAAGGGAGGGGTTGAGTCAGACTACCAAAGGAGTCCAGGACACATATCATATTCTAGAAAGAAACAATCCCCCCATTCCCAAGGCCCTTATGCAAAATGAAGAAAGATAATTCTGCAGTACAGTGGATAGAGTACTGGCCCTAGAGTCAAGAAGACCTGAGTTCAAATCTACCCTCAGACACTTACTAGCTGGTTGACCCAGGGCAAGCCACTTAATCCTGTTGGCCTCAGTTTCCTTATCTACAAAATGAGTTAGAAATGGCAAACAACACCAATTTCTTTGCCAAGAAACCACACGGGGTCATAAAGAGCTGGCCATGACTGAAATGATTGAACATGAACAATAAAACTGCCTTTTTATTTATTTTGTTAACTATTTCCCAATTACATCTTAATCTTATTCAGGCAGCACTCAAGAATGTTCTCAGGCAATGTGTTCTGACACCTCTGATCGAGCCCAGTCAACCCATTTCATACATGAGAAGACTAAGGACCAGAGAGGTTAAAGTGATATAACCAAAAGTCACACAGTGCTGGAAATTCAAATTCAGATTCCATTTTTCCAAATACTATATCTACCATGCTACCCTTCTCTGCCCAAACCCACTTCTCATGACTGTTCCTGCCCTTAATCCCAAGGAAGGTTGTTTAATAATGATGATGACGATAACTACCATTTATGCAGAATTTTATATAGTATATATGTATATACACACATATAAAATACATAGAAATACATTCATGTCATATTATATATAATTTCATATTATTAATAATTAATACTGCATGTGCTATATTATAAATATAACAATATATTTGTTGTATATAAATATTATAATATATTTCTGTACATATGAATAAAATATTTGAATGAATCTCACAACAACCACAAGAAAGAGATGCTACCATTTATCCTCATTTTACAGGAGACAATACTGAGTCTAAGAGACACTCAGTAACTGGACCAGGGTCACTCAACGTGTGTTGAAGACAGAATTTAAACTCAGGCCCAAGTCCATAACTCTATTCCCTATGCCAAGCTGCTGGATGACAGGTACATGCCTACTGTTTATTCTATAACGAGCTGAAGATCTGCTGAGCATTGTGTTTTGATTAAAAATTAATAGCTGCTTTTGACCCAGGTAGATGAATTTCACTTTCTTCAAGTATCAAGTTAACTGACATAAACTAAAAGTCAAGTAACAGATTCAATTAACAGAGCAAATGACAGCGCGCCTTCTTGTTCCCCCTTCCTCCCCACGTTGTTTTGACTGAACATTTTAATAGACCATTTTCCCTATCAGTACAAATGAGATTAATTGCTTCACAAACAGAGAAGAACAAAAGGTGAGTCTGTGTGGGTGCCTGGCAGCTCATGAGAGGCAGCTGAGCAGTGGAGGGAGGTTTAGGGAAGTAGACAGCAGAAATCTGGCTTAGAGAGATTTGACTCTGGAGCCCATGGACCTGAGTTCAGATCTGCCTCAGTGCTACCATGCTCAAGTGGGCCTCAGTTTCTTCATCTGGCAGTTGGTTAGGATGGGGTCTGAGGCCTCTTTCAGGTCTAGTTTATGATCCTGTGAAAAGTATCATTCCTGTCAGTTAGCAAACCTTTAACAAGCTAACTGCAAGGCTTAGGATACTTGATGGCCACTTGGTTCGAGTTCTTGATAAGATCCAGAGAATGAGCTACCAAGGTTACTCGCAGAAGGAGGTGGACAGGATCCATTTTGCATGCATAAAAGCAATGGCATATGTCACGATGATTGAGCACTGTCATCAGGATGGCAGAGTTCAGAAGAGAGGGTCATGGATAGAATAATGGCCTGAGAGTTAAGTCCTGGCTTCAAGTCCTGCCTGGGTGACCCTGAAGTCTATGAAGCTCTCAGGGCTCAGAGAAGACTCTAAGACACTAAACTAGAAAGGAAGTGCTGGTTTGCCCCAGCTACCTCACCAGGGGCTACCTCAATGATACAACCAAGAGTCAAAGACCTACAGACTCCCAGGTCTTGATCAGAAAATAGATATAAATAAATGAGTGGGCCTGTCTTGGTTCCCAATCGCTGCCATCTGGCACGTTTTTTCTGGGATTCTGTCATTTTTTTTTCAGTCATGTCCAACTCTTTGTGACTCCATTTGGTGTTTTCTTGGCAAAGATATTGAAATGGTTTGACATTTCCTTCTTCAGGTCATCTGACAGATGAAGAAGCTGAGGCAAACAGGGTTAAGTCACTTGCCCAGGATCACCCAGCTAGTAAGCATCCGAGGCTGGATTTGAATTCACAAAGGTGAGTCTTCCTGGCTCCAGGTCTAGCACTCTATCTACTACACCACTGGCTGCCCTATGCTCACACAATTCTATTTATCTCACCTTCCTTTTGGTTCCTGAGCAGTCACTCAGAGCTAGACAGCGACATCTGTCATTTGCTGTCAGATGCCCAGCCCTTCTGCATTCTTCTGAATATCCCCCATCCACCCTCTCCCCTCCATCGATGTGGGGAGCACCTAGAGGAAGCCCATCTTCCCTCTCACCTGGTCTATCACAATAACTTCCTGACTGGCCTTGCCCCAATCCAATCCATTCTCCACACATCTGCCAACATCATCATCCCAAAGCACAAACAGGACCATGCTACTTCTCTTTACAAAAACATTCCGTGACCTTCCTCACCACTTAAATAAAATCCAAACACTTCAGCTTAGGATTTAAAGACCACATTTTCAGACTTAATTGCACAAATTCTTCCATTCTTGCTTTCTAAATTCCAGGAAAACTTCAACTATGTGGTATTCCTCCAAACTCATTACTCTATCTCCTACCTCCTTGCATTTGCACAGGCTGTGTTCCCATGTCTAGAATGTTCTTCCTTCCTTACTGCTTACTCCTTTACAATTGTTTCTAAGAAAATCTGACTTCCTTCAAGACTTAGCTGAGGCATCACCTTCTTTCCTATCTTTATAGCACCAGCACAGTACCTTACACACAAACACAGTAGGGGTTTCATGAATGTTTGTTGGGTTGGACTTTTGAAAGGGAGCAAGAACACCTGAGCTCTATCAGGGGGTAAAGACAAGACCCCCTCAGAACTTTATTCATCCACTGGGCTTCTACTGGTCTGAGCTGACCATGCTCAACTAACCATACAAATAGATGATCTCCAGAGGTCTTCATATGTGTGTTTCAAAATGGTGCTTAATCCACTGCTTGGCAAAGAGTAGGTACTTAATAAATGCTTTGATTGTTGACTGATTAAGCAGCAGAACCAGTGTGCTGACTCCTTGAAGATTAAGGAGTAGGTCAGAGCAGAAGGTACAGGGTTGATTTAGATTTCCCCTTCCTATAGAGCTAGTTCTTAAAAACAGCTATGGAGAAAGGGGTTGAATCATGTGAATGACAGGCAAGGGGGATCCTGCTGCTTCTCCAATATGGTCCAGGCAGTATTTCTGGTAAACAAAGAAACACAGGAACTCCAAGCTGAAGGGGACTCATAAGAGATCAGCCGGTCTAATTTTAATGCCCTGGTCTGACAGAAAAGACTGAGGTCTATAGCAGCAAAGGTGTCAATCTCCAATAGAAATGGGGGCCATTAAACCATACATGGGCAGTCAGAAAGACTCACTTTTGTGAGTTCTATTCTGGCCTAAGACCCTTATTAGCTATGTGACCTTGGGCAAGTGACTTAATCCTGTTTGCCTCAGTTTCCTTATCTATCAAATGATCTAGAGAAGGAAATGACAAACCATTCAAAAAAAAAAAAACCTAAACGAGGTCACGAAGAGTCAGACATCATTAGCTAAAAGGAGGAAGTGAAAAAAAGGAATGAGGAGAAAAAGGAGGGAGAGGAGAGGGGGAGAGAGAGAAATATGAGAGGAGAGGAAGAGAGAAAACAACAGAAAAAATAAGGTAGGGAAATTCAGTCACTATAGTGTGAATGAGAAAGTAGAAATCAAGTGGCTCTCGCTCTAGTTCTGCACTCCCTATGTACGTCTGGGCTTCTCTCTCTTTTCTCTGTCAGTCTGTCTCTGTCTCTCCTCTCTGTGTGTGTGTCTCTCTCTCTGTGTTGCCATCTGTAAGACATATATGATAATCCTTACCAGACTAGAAGTAGTTTAGTGATGAAATGAGAAAGTATGAATATACTTTGGAAGTAAAATTACTGTATAGATCCAAGGTCTCTTTATTGTAACTATTATAGATGTCTTTTCTAGGTTCGTAGAATACATACACATATATGCACACATACACATACATATATGTACATATACATATATACACACATATCTGTACATATTCATTTATATTTTTATATATACACACATATAGAAAAGAGAGACGAAAGAGTCTTTGTGTGTGTGTGTGTGTATGTGTGTGTGTGTGTGTGTTAGAAGGGATGTCAGTGGTCATATAATCCAACCCATTACCAAAAAAAAAAAAAAAATTTCCCCCATTAACACACCTGAAAATAATAGACATCTCGCCTTTGCCTGGAAACCTCTAGGGAAGGTTCACTCACCACTGTCCACTGCAGCCCACTCCAGTTCTGGGCACCTTTAATTGTCAGGAGGTTTTCACTGACATCAAAACTAAACATCTCATTCTACTCTTGGGTGTCAAACAGACAAGTCTGAATCCTCTTCCAACGACAGCCCTTGAAATCCTTGAACGCAGTCATCACCCCCTCCCCCAAGTTTTTTCTTCTCCAGGCTCCAGGCTAAACATCCACAGTTCTTTCAAGCAAATTGAAATGACAAAGCCTTCCCAATCTTGGTTTCTCTTCTCTGGATTTTTAGCCTAATCTCGCTTCAACATGACACTCTTTCAAATACTTGGAGACAACCATCATGTCCTGCCCTTACCTCCAAGTCTTTTCTACTTGAAGCCACATATCTTCAATTTTTTCAGCTTACCCTGATAGAAAAGGCACTCAAGGTCCTTCACCATTCTGCTCTGCCCTCCTCTGGACTTCTCTAGTTTCTCAATGTCCTTGAGTGGGCAACTCCAGTGCCCAGAGCTGAGCCCAATGGGTGGGATGGAGTCTGATAACCACATCATCCCCTCTTCATTATTTCTGCAAGCTATGTCTCTCTGAATGAAGTCCAAGATCAAATAGGGTTTCTGGGCCCCTCTATCACACTGATGACTCACAATGAATGACCTTGTAGCACACTACCGCCCAGACTGCTTTCAGACAAATGGCGGTGAAACCATGCCTTCCTCTGCTTGTACTTGTGAAGATGATTCTTTAAATCCAAATGGAAGATTTTACATTTATCCCTACTGACTTTTATCTTATTACATTCATCCCATTAGTCTCTGATTTGTTAAGATTCCTTTGAATCTTGGCTTTGTCATCTGATTTGTCCTGTCCACCTTTGTGTTATCTGTAAATATGACAAGTATGCCATATTATGGTCCACAGAGCATATAAAATCACCTTTATTGATGAAAACTGTTGGAGAAGGGAACACAGATCCTGGGGGTGACCTACTTGAGACCTCTGACCAAAAGGACACTGTGTCATTAACAACTGAAGCCAAGTCCCAAAGACAGCCATCAAGGAATCCCCTCAAAAGGCTGAGTGTCTTAGAATTTATACTATTTAAAATTATAATAATGCAAAATATAGAAATTGGTTTCAGCTCAATGGAAACACACAGTGTGTATCTGAATAATGTCACTGCTTCAGGGGGATTCATTACTGGTACCTAATTGGGACCTTGCTGTATTCTTTGGGTGCAGCTATTCAACCAGCTTCATTTAATTGTATTATCATCTAATCCACATCTCTCCTACCCTCTATCTACAAGAATAATTAGTGACACTTTAATCAAATGCTTTTCTGAAATTTGGGTAAATTATATTTACAGCATTCCCTTGATATACTGTCAAAAATAGAAATACAGTTAATCTGACATGTTTTGTCCTTGATGAAGCCATGATCATTTTGTAAACACCACTTCCTTTCTAAAATGCTCACTAATGCTTTCTTTGGTTTACCCATTAAAGAATTTCCCTAGGAATCAATTCAAGCTCACTGGGCTGGTCTTTGCAGAGGGGGCTCTCTTCCCTTTTTTAAAAATCAGGATAAAGGCTGTTCTTCACCAATCCTCTCCAGTGTTGGATTTTTGCTCTTTCTTCTAAACATCAGTACCACATCTGGTTCATATCTTCAGACTGTCTGGTACAACTCTTGTCCTTTGAGGTAACTTGTTCACAGTGGGAGTAAGTATCAGAGCTGGGATTAGGTCTCAGGTCTCTTGGCCTTCAGGTCAGTCTTCTTTCCACTACATCTCCCTACCACTTGGTAACGGCAGTAACATGGGAAATTCACCCCTGGAAAATACTCCCATTTGGCTATCTATAACAGCAAGTCCTTTCAGGGGACTTTTGCCCCAGAGGGAGGGGAGATGACCAAATGGAAAAACAATTCCATTCATGATCACAAAAGTCATGGTACCCATGGAGGTTTCTTCTTGAGTTGAAACTCCTGGTAGAGGAAGGCAAGAGGGATTCAGTGTATTTCTCCAAGCTCATTCAGGAGCTCCAAGGAGTCATATTAATGAGCTGAACAGGGATTTCTAGCTGAGTATCAGGGGATGCCTCCAGATGAGACACATGACCTGAAATAGGTCAGCCAGACCAGGAGTGTGCATTTTCTGAATTGTCATTGGGTACATGACTTTGTCCTGTGTGATGTGAGTTTTACAAGAGGACATGAACACTCTTCCTTAGAAACGATATGAAAAACACCCTAAATAAGAGAGTAAGAAACAAAGAATGTATTATCTGGGCTTACTCAGTAAGAAAAGGCTAAGGGGATTCTGCTAGGAGTGTAGGGAATGACTAACTCCAGATAATTTGGTTCTTCACCTCAGGCAGTATGGCTTCTGTTCTGATAATGTTGATCGGTAGCCCTATCGTATCAGGAAGTCATAAGAGGACTGGGCCCTGGGGAGTGCATACAGGTTAATATGGCTCTGTTGCCCTTTTGAGGCAAAGGACCCTAAGGGTTTTGTCTTTACGATGTGGATTTTCCAAATAATTAAGCCTTGGTGAATGCTCATTGAAGCAATCAGAGCAGTCACTTGGTTTATACAATGGCAGTTAAGTATATTCCAAAGTAAACCTCCTTTCCCTAGGACCTATCTTAGTTTAGGCTATTTTTGGATTCTGTTTCACTTTCATGCCCCTATACCTACCCTTGGGGCCATATATAAAAAAAATCCAGTGAAATAAAGGATCATCTAGATATGCCCTGTTTCAGCATCTTTCTTGGTCTAGGATACCAGTGTCTGCTTTCCTAAGCCCCTCACTTCAGGGTTAGCACTTCCCTAGCTAATGAAGTTCCTGAGCTAATGCATTTTGCAGAAGGACAAGCCTGGCCCATACCAGAAAACTGCATTCTTTTCCTCTAATATTTAACATTTCTCCTCTTCCTCAGACATGTCCCAGAGCTTTGGGATTTTATTTTCCTAGGGGAAAGGAGAAGAGAATGCACTGGGTCTCCAGCTCTATGAATAATTATCTAATTCCAATTTCCATACTCATTCATCCATTCATTGGAAGTCTTCAAGTTTGATGACTACCTGGTACGTTCTAAAGGGGAATTCTCATGGACATGGGGATTGAACTAGCTTTGAGGGCCCTTGAAACTCTAAAATCCTGAGACTCATTTATTGCTTTAATGATATTTATTAAGTTCCAGCCACTGTGCTAAGCCTCAAAGACAAAAACAAAAGAAGACTTGCCCTCAAGATGCTTATATTCTACCAAGAAAAAGTAACATGCACACAGATAGAAGATCATAGATTTAAAGCTCAAATGGACTTTGATGGCATCGAATCCAACTCTCTCATTTTATAAATGATCAAACAGAGGCTTAGCATACATATTGGATGAAGAATTTGAACTCAAGTCTTTTCACTACAAGTTTAACATTACACCCTCTGTGGCCCCTAGCTGCCTCAAAGCTCACAGAACTCAATCTTATCAAGCAGTTTCCAGTCCAAGTCCCAACATGGACTGACCCTGCTTAACTTCCAGGATCAGACAAGATTCAGTGCTTTCCGTGTGATGTGGCCAGAGACTGAAATGCAAATATAAAAGGAAATAGGAAGGGGAAGGGAGAGAAGATGTTGAGACAGAGCTTCAGATGGGCATAGATGTTTTCATCCTTCCTGAGGTCAACACCAGCTAAGTCCAGTTGTAGGGAGAGAGTCAACAGCGAATGAACAGTCAGTTCTCTGTTGAAGCATGTGCAGAATTAATCCCTCTCATCTACAGCTATGGCCATCTTGCCCTTTGGGGAAAGGAGAAGTCAGTGATAGAATCAATCACCTGTGCCACTTTGTATACTTCTGGGCAAGAAGAAGAAATATGGCCTCTACAAAGGTAGCCAGGGGACTCACAATTACTGGCCTCACATTAGTCATTTCTATGAATCTGAGTGACCCTCTTGGGAGGCCCTGAGATGTTTGATAGCCCAACATGAAGAGTTCCCTCAAAGTCTCACTGTCAACGGATGCTGGGTATAAGCCTTCAAAAACAGGTTGATAGAAAGGAGCACATGGTGTTTAGACACATGGCAATAAATGCCAGGAAAAATGCAAGCTCATGAAAAATGTCAAGAGGGTGTGGTGGACAAAACACCAAATGTGGAGATGTAGGGCCTGGGTTCAAATCTTATTCTGTCTTTAATGGAATGACAATGAATAAAATACTTTACCACTCTGTACCTCTTTTGGGAAATGAGGGTGTTAGACTGGATAATCTCTTAGGAGCCCGCTCCTAAGAGGACAAAATGTAGATGTGACATCAGAGAACCCTGGCTCTACCACTGTACTCCTTAACCATTCTTTCATCTCTCTAGTCCTCACGTTTCCAAATCTGTACTGAACAAGCTACCCTTTAAGACACTTTCAAGCACTCATCTTAGAATGTCATGATCCTATGAACACTGGGATACAGGATGCCCCCAAAATCTCAGTACTCAGTGTTATTAAAGTAAAGCTTTAATAATTCGGGACTATGCTATGACTTTTGGGACACCCTGTATAAAGCACATGAGGAGAGTCACACAGGAGGTGACATGGCATCTTGAAGGTACCCACTATACCTCTGGTCTTTAGCAAAATAGCCTTAGAGAATTCCTAGAAAAGGGAACCAGGCCTCTTCCACTGCTTGGAACCAGAATCTAAGCCAGGGTCAAAGGACAAAGAACACTGACCCCCTCAGACCCCCTGAGATCTAAAGCAGGAAGGGTCTTTCAAGACCATCCACTCCAAGGCCCTAATTTTATAGATAAGGACATGGAAGCCCACAAAGGGATTTGCCCAAGGTCATGCCATGAGGACCCTCTCCCCTATCCACGACTGGAAAAGCAACTTCCTATCAAGGCAAAAAAAAGAAACAAAGAAGAAGCAATTTTCCCTCCTAACAAAGCCATATCTTTTGGCAGACACCTCAGAATGGGAAGAAAAACCTTAAATTCTGAAAGCATAATAGACAGGGGACTCGGCTTAAGAAAAGATTTCATCTATCATCTACCAAGAGGATGGGGTCACGGAGTGGGGTATTCTTTCTACTTGAGAAACCATACTAAAAATCTCAGAAATGTAGCAGGGAAAAAACCCTTTGGTGCACCGTCTTAATATGTAATAGAGGTTGCGGTTTGAAGGAGGCTTATCATTTCTTCTGACATCCTGACAGAAATGTATAATAGAGAAGTTTAGCGCTGTGGGCAGGTTAAATTAGACCAGGCAGGAGAAATCATTTCAATGTGAATTGAAGCATTACTGTGGCCCACTCTAGCTCAGCCTCGATGGTCTTCACTTCCCCCTTACCCACGGCCTCCAGTCGAAGAGAGGTACTTCAGTGAAGAGCCTGGGGAGGATGGGAGCTTGAGAGCCCACTCTGTATGAGGTAACAGCTCTCCAATGAAGGAACTCTGGATGCTGCTCAGTCCTCTGCCTTCTGCCTTTCCTAGGCCCCTTCTCTGTCAATTAACTGGGCCTGGGGAGGATGTCATTACAGCAGCAAGAACCAAGGGCTCGGGATTGGGTTTAGCTGGCTTTCTTTCAGGACTTGTTATGGATGGGCACATCAGACCATCTATGGTACAGGGGGCAAGGACTAGAAATAAAGGGATGTGTAGGTTGGGGAAGGAACTTTTTTAATGGATCGGGGTGCATGATTGGTATTTTTAAAAATATAAGAAGTTGTCACACGAGAGAGGGATTAAGCTGGATCTGTTCCTTGAAAGTAGAGATTGTTTCAATTCTTTTTATCCTTAGCGCAGAACTCAGTATCAGCACAATGCCTGGCCCATAGCAGACAGTGGCTATGTAAGCATGTATGTATGTATGTGTATGTATGTACACATACATGCACACAAATACACACACATATACATACCTGATTGATTGATTACATATATACGTATATATATAAATACACACATACATATATTTGATTGATTGATCAGAAGGAAGATAGGTTGATTTGATCTCCATGAAAGGGGGAAAAAATCCTTCCTAACAATTCCCATTATTTCTCAAGACCTCATTTCCTTCCTCTGAAAAACAACTGGTTGATGGCTTCTAAGGATTTTTAGTACCAGAAATCTTTGATCCTATAAATTAGAGGTATCCAAAAAATGCAATGAACAGCTGCAGTGAGATTCTCAACACTTAAAGGAGACTAGATGACCCGCTGGTTGAAAGTGTTGTAAAAGGATACTAGCTAGTGAAGGGGTTAGATTAAATAGCATTTAATGTCCTTTACAATGATAAGATTCCATGATGACCGCTGGCCCTGGAAATTTTTGAAATTCCTTCTGAGACATTGAAACAAAACAAAATTATGTTGTCATTTTTTTGTATGCCGAGCATTGAGGACAGTGCTTGGCACATAGTAAGTGTTCCAAAAATAGTTGTTAATTGATTGATGGGTTGACTCAAAGCCAACAATGATACTGAGATAAAAATTGAAGTCCTTCCTCTCGATGCCTAGCACAATTCATGGCACATATGAAGTACTTCACAAATATTGGACTGAGGGATTCTATCAGCAGAATTTTAGTGATGGGTAGATTTTATGGTATACTCAGTTCTTTCAAATGAGCAATCCAAGAATGATGGCCTATATAGGACATTCCTCCTTCTCTGGCAACAACGGACCCTAGAGGTGCTTATTGTTTCTATCCCGACATCATTTTGGTTGCTGTTCAGGTTCAGTCATGTCTGACTCTTTATGGCCCCATTTGGGGTTTTCTTGGCAGACATACTGGAGTAGTTTTCCATTTCCTTCTCCAGCTCATTTGACAGATGAGGAAACTGAGGCCAACAGGGTGAGGTGACTTTCCCAGAGTCACATAACCCCTAAGTATTTGAGGCTGGATTTGAACTTGGGTCTTCCTGACTCCAAAGCCAGCTTTCTATCCACAAAACCATGAGGACTGAAACCCAAGCCTACCAACTTGATATCTAGCCCTCTTTTTATACCAACATGTCATATTCCTATCTACCTCCTTTTCCCCCAGTCACTGCCATGAGTGAGGACCTACCCCTGCTCTGTTCCTGGTGTTAAAAAGGACCCTCGCTAAACTTGCAATTTCGGACAATCATTCTCATTTGGAGCCCGCTAGGGATGACTCTTATCAAGGTCTTCTCTAAGCAGGGAAAAGGCCTTCTATTTGGAGTTGATAAGGGAGTTAAAAAAAGAGAGACAGTATCCATGAATTGAAGATTTTGAGGATTTTTTAAAAGAAGTCTTCTTTAGGAAAGGCACTCTCTGTTTGGTTCAGAAATCAGGCTGTTGGCGTCACTTCACGTTTTACAATAAGTGGGCATTAATTAATGCTAAATTACAATAGAATTCCTCCCGAATTACATACGACACCCACATTAATAGCAAACGAGATCATTCTGATTAATGTTACCACGGTGAGAACAGCCAGAATGTATAATGATCTGTAGAGGCTCCGGGCCAAATGCTACTTAGTAAAGGGTTCCCTTTAAGGAAAAAAAAATTAAAGAGGAGCAAAGCTTTGAAGAGTAATTGATTATTTAAGTAACTATTTGGCTATGAGCTGGGTAAGCTTGATGGTGGTCTTGGGAGAGATGGGGGAGAGGCAGAGAGTTAGGACAGCCTAAGAGCCAGAGTGTCAAGGCAGGGCAGGTGAGGTACTGCAGAAAGAGTACTTGCTTGGAATTTAGGAGCCCTGGGTTCAAATTCTGCTTCTGATGTTCACTAATTGTAACTCTGGGCAAGTTCCTTAAACTCCAAGGGCCTCAATTTACCTTCCTATAAAATGAGAGTGGCTGGACTAGGTGGTCTCTGAGGTCCTTTTGAACTCCAAATCTAGGAATCGGTATGATCTCTGAATCAATGCCTCAGTAAGTGTTTAGAGACAAACAGAATTTTATACAACACACTAACAAAACAATGCAATGATTACATATTCATGGCTTTTGTCAAAGCTAATAGGGCAATGTGTAAAAGACTCAATTTAAAGATTCCAAGGGGAACATCTTTTCATTCATTTATAAATATTTACGAAGTACCCCAGGGCAGCAAGGTGGCCCAGTGGATGTCCAGGCCTGGAGTCAGGAAGACCTGGGTTCAAATGTGACCTTAGACACTTATTAGCTGTGTGATCCTGGGCAAGTCACTTCACCCTGTTTGCCTCAGTTTCCTCATCTATAAAATGAGCTGGAGGAGGAAATGGCAAAACACTCCAAGAAAATTCCAAGTGGGGTCATAAATACTCAGAAACTATTGAAAAATGACTAAATAAATGAACTAAGTACCCTGGTGTTCAAGATATTAATTGAAATTCCTTAACTAGATGCTGAAGAGTCACAAGGTTTTGGAGTCCTTATCTCATTCACTCACTCATCCATCCATCCATCCATCCATCCATCCATCCATCCATCCATCCATCCATCCATCCATCCATCCATCCATCTATCCTCGGAAGCCTTGGATGGGTTAACAACCCATCTTCTCTCCAGAGCTTTGGCAGAAGACACGAAATTAGAACTCCAAATCCCAGCCTAGAGGTGACATCACTAAGCTTCCACCCTAAGGGATAGGATTTCAGGGAGGTATTATGGTGTATGGGAAGAACCAAGGGGCTAGGTATAAATGAGGCTCTTTGGGAGGAATGTAATTCCTTCAGGCCAGTAGGGTGCTATTTAGCATCCTGGAGGAGTAATTTACCAATTGGTGCCTGGGTGGCTTGGAAGAGTTCTAAGTCTCCTGATGTGCCTATCTCATCGTACCCTGGGAGTAACTTATCCAGCCACTATGGTTAAACAGCTGAAAAAAAATTAACTGATTCTAGGTTTAAAATCCACTTTGCGGATATGTAGGGGAACACTATTTTATTCTAAATAATGAAATAAAAGCAGTAAGAGGCAGTAAATGGAATACTAGGTGACTTTAGCTTGGAGAGGTAAAAATCTGGGTTCAAATCCTGACTTTAATACTAGTTAGGAGGCTCTGAATGAGTCATCTAACCTTTACATACATCATGGACCATGGTTTAGTGCTAGAAAGGCCTTCAGAGGCATCTAGTTCATCCTTATCATTTTATACATGAGAAAAGTGAGGCTGAGAAGGTAAAAGACCTTGTCCAGCCTTAAGCGACTTCTGAGTGTTTATCTATTAAATCAAAGATAAGTTGCTATCTGCTTGGTGGAAGGGTTTCTACTCAAAAGAATTCTCTTGATGAGAAAAATTAAAAGTTCAATTCCATTCCATTCAAACACAACTCATTTAGACTTATACTTCATGGGATCCTCAAAACAACCTTGGTAGGTGGGTAACTGATGAATCATTCTCCCCATTTTACAGATTAGGACAGGTGAGGTTCAGAGCTAGGAAGTAGTTTGCTTAAGGCCATGTAGAGGGACAGCTTAAGAATCTGGATTTGAGTTCAAATTCTCATCTTTCAGGGCTCTCTCCACTACTGGTGGAGAGCTGTTAAAGCTGTCTTAAAACCCACAATTCCTCTTAAATGCTAGTATTTTGAGCAGTGAGTATGACAGAATCAACCAGTGAGAGTCACTTAAAAGTCCACTCACTGAAATTTAGAACTACTCAGTGAGACCACAGCAGACAACAATGGAGCAGTGAGAAGAACTCTGGTTCTGGAATCAAAAGATCTGGGTTCAAATCCTCTTACTACTTACTACCTGTGTGGCCTTGGCTATGCCACTTAAAGTCCCTGGGCCTCAGTTTCCTCATCTGTAAAATAAGGAGGGTAGAAGACAGGTACAGGTCTAGATCTATGATCCAATAATCTTAAAAAAATAATTTATCCTCTGGAGATCAGCTTCCCCATCTGTACAATGAGGAATAGTTGGCCTCTGAAGCCCCTGATCTAAAAAAAATCATTTTTTCTCTCTGAGGCTCAGTTTTCCCATCTGTAAAATGAGGAATAGTAGCTTCTGAGGTTCTTTTCAGCTCTAAATCTATGATCCTTTGGTTGTATGTCAGACAATCAACAATTCTTTTTTCAAAAACACAAGCCTTTTTTTCTGAGTACAAATTTTTTTTCTGGTGTGTCATTTAAAAAAATCTAATTTTATCTATTTTTGGGTTACATTTTAAGTTATGAACTATCTCCTTACCCACCCCCCCCTTGAGGAGGTCACCAATTCATACAAATACAAGCATGTACGAGTGAGTACGTGTGCATGTGTATGTGTAAAACCATACAGTGCATACTTCCGTTTATCAGTTCTTTCTTTGGAGGTAGACAGCACCTTCCTTCATAGGTTTTTGTAGTTGATTTGAATATTTATAATACTCAAAATAGCTTAGTGGTTCACAGCTATTCTTTGAACAATATTGCCATTACTATATACAAGATTCTCTTGGGGCTGCTCATTTCACTCTTCATTATTTCATGCAAGTCTTTCCATGTTTTTCTAAAATCAACCCACTCTTTGTTTCTTCCAGTACTGCAGTGCTCACATACCATAGCTTGTTTAACCATTCCCCAACTGAGGACAGTAGCTCTTTTTAAACATTTACTACATGCTAAACACTGAGCAAACAAAGAAATGCAAACACAGTCCTTGCCTTCAAGAAACTTTCGTTGTAATGGCGAAGCCACCATGCAAACAGCCACAGGATGCAGTATCAACGGAGTATTCTTTCAAATCGTGTAACAAATGAAAATGAATTACTAGAGGTGAGATGGAAAACATTGTTTTCTGGGGTTCTTCACCATTTTTGTGTCCTGGACCCCTCTAGTGGTCTGGTGAACACCATGGGTCTTGTTGTAAAATAAAATTTTCAAATAATTGAAAGAACTGCTAAATTTCAGGTAAATCAAGATACCATTTTTTTCCCTATAGACTCCCTGAATCCAAGGTTAAGAACTCTTGTCCCAAGGCCAGGATGCCTGAAAGCTTTAACTGCTCCCCTGAGCTATTAACACCCTCTACCACCCACCTTCCATCTCCTCCTAACATTATTTTAAATACTTTGATTTCCCTTATTTGTGTACATGTTGTTTCTTCCTGGGGAATGTAAGCAACTCAAAGGCAGGGTCAGTTTCGCTTATTTTTGTCTCTGTCTCCAATGCCTACACACGTAGTAGGTCCTTCATAAGTATTTGTTCCATTGAATTGGAGAGGAAAATCTACTTGGCTTCTCCAGGCAACTTGGTACTGAAGGACAAAGGCATGATGAGGATCATGCCACGTAAAGAAATCCTGGATGGAAAGAATTCCTTGGGAAAGTAAGGCATCCTTTGGGAAAAGGAATACACTTCTTTCTGGCCATTTAGGTAAATCCTGCAGTTATCAGACAATTTTGTTTTGTTTTTGCTTTTGCAAGGGGTGGAGGGAGGTTCATCTGGAGAGAGGAAGCAGATGAGAAAACTAAAATATCCAGCACCTGGCCCCCCAGGCTCCCTGTGGAGAAGGCAGTATTTAAAATTATTGCTGCATTCTAAACAGGCCAACTCAGGAGGATAATTACTTTTCAATGACTGGATCGATATTTCTGTCCTTTCCCTTTGCTCCCTGAATTACTGGATCTAAAGCCAAAGGAGAAAACTATGGCAGTCCCCCTGGACCTAGTGCAATCAAGGGATGAAGATCAAGGTGTGTGTGTGTGTGTGTGTGTGTGTGTGTGTGTCTGTGTGTGTGTGTGTGTGTGTGTGTCTGTGTGTCTGTGTGTCTGTGTCTGTGTGTCTGTGTCTGTGTGTGTGTCTGTGTGTGTGTCTGTGTCTGTGTGTGTGTGTCTGTGTGTCTGTGTCTGTGTGTCTGTGTCTGTGTGTCTGTGTGTCTGTGTCTGTGTGTCTGTGTCTGTGTGTGTCTGTGTCTGTGTGTGTCTGTGTGTCTGTGTCTGTGTCTGTGCGTCTGTGTCTGTGTGTGTCTGTGTGTGTCTGTGTGTCTGCGGGTGTGTCTGTGGGTGTGTGCGTGCGCACATTCATGTGATTCAAGCTTTGCAGAGAAGAAATCACAATTCTTAACTTCATTTTACACTTTACAAAGAAAGAATCCCTATTCAAATGTGATCATTTAGAAAAATATTGGCCTATACCGTAGTTTTGGAGGAGTGGGAAGACTTTGCATCAACTATGCTGATAAAGGTTTGACTTCCAAGATATACAGGGAATTAGTAGAGATGTGCCTTTCCACAATGGAACAATGATCAACAGGTGTGAGAATCAAAGCATTCTCAAGAGAAATACTAGAGTCTAATAGTAAACACACAAGCTAGGCAGCTGGGTGGCACCGTGGATAGAGCTCTGGGTATGAAATCAGGGAAGACCTGAGTTCAAATTTAACCTCAGATACTTACTAGCTGAACAAGTCACTTGACCTCCATTTGCCTCAGTTTCTGCAACTGTAAAACGGGATAATAACAGCATCTAACCACAGGGTTATTGTGAGGAACAAATGAGATAGTATTTTTAAAGCGCTTAGCCCACAGTAGGCACTATAGAAATGCTTAGCTCCCCTTCGCATCTCCCACATGAAAGATGGCCCTAAATTTTAAGTGTTAAGAACAAGACAAATCTGAACAACCCAGTATTCATCTCATACACAGCAAATTGCCAAAAGTGACAAACTAAGAGAATAGTTAACATTAGAAGGGCTGGCGAGAGGTAGGAATACATTTATGAAGTTCTGAATTGATCTAACCAATAGGGAAAGCAGTTAGGAAATATATTAAAAAATAACTAAAATGTCCGTACCCTATAACCCACTGATATCCCTGCTAGGCACATATTCTAAAAAGTTTAAAGGCAGAAATATTTCACGAACACCAAAATATTAATGGCGGTACTTCCTCTAGCAGCAAAGAACTGCAACAAAGTATAGGTCCAACAAACAGTGAATGGCTAAAACCAAATGTGTTACATGCATATATGTAATATGACTGACCACAACGAAGGCTGAAGATGAATTCAGAGAAACATGGGAAGACAGAAGAACCAGGACAACAATATAGATGGTGACGGAAGGACAATCAAAGAAGGCAGCACACATGATGGAAAAACAACCACAAAAATGAAATTGAATGCTATGTAGTAACAATGTATCAGAAACCTGGCTCAGGAGAAGAGCTACAAAAAAGAGCAACTTCTTTG
Organism: Notamacropus eugenii; assembly: GCF_028372415.1. NCBI lineage: Eukaryota > Metazoa > Chordata > Mammalia > Diprotodontia > Macropodidae > Notamacropus > Notamacropus eugenii. The sequence goes on from NC_092873.1 coordinate 45,655,942, forward strand.
CAGAGTTGAGGAAGCTATAGGTATAGAATGTTGCATGCATGATCAAACCTATTGTGCCAGCTAATTTTGCTGAACTTTCTCTTTAAAAAATTGTTACAAACGAGGATAAGGGAGGTAGAGGGCTATATTCAGAAAATGAAAGTGATGTGAAAAAAGATACTAATTAAAAATGCATTAGCCTCACCTAGTATGTAAGGTATGACGGTAAAAAATACGCAAGACTGATTTTTGTACGTGTGAGGTTTATAGTAACACCATGTAGCAAACTAGTGGGTAGTATGGTTAATGTCCAAATCCTTCCTGGGACTCACAATCTCAGCTTCAGAAGAAGGGAAGATGATGTCTGTAAGAGCATAGGCATGACTTCTGTAGGACTGAGAGTGCTGTCTAATCTCAGTTCCCTGTGACTGACTATACAGTGAATCTTTATTAATTCAGATTCTGCAAAACTGGAATTCAGGATAGTTTTTAGGACCCTCACTTGGGTCCTATGGATATTCTATTGGCTGCAAATTGAGAAATAATCAAGTATATATCTGTTCAAAATTAAAAGTCAATTTCATTAGTGTAATGAAGAAGTCAGACAATATGGTACAGGGGAAAACATAATGCATCTGGAATCAGGGGACCTGTGTTCAAAATCTGCCTCTTTCATGTCCTCTACCTTCCTGACATAGGTCACAAACTCTTTGATCCTTAGGAAACTCTATATAAAAGGCTGGACTTGATGGCCATTGACATCCCTTCCAGTACCAAATCTTTATCCTTAACCCTTACAAATTGTTTCTATCACATTTACAACACAAGACCTATCTCTTCAGCTGTCTTAATAAAAAGATACTTGGATTGTCAATCATGATAATATAGCCAGGATCGTAGATTTAGATCTGCAAGGAGACTCAGATTCCATAAAGTCAAAGTCAAAACCTCTCATTTTACAGATAGGGAAACTGAGGCCTGTGAAAATTAAATGACAACTAGGCCATACCCAAGGTGCTACAGGATGGGATATGAATGCAGGTATTTTCTTAACAAATACACTTATCACTACAACAAATGAGATAGTCTCTGTTTAGAAAATGGATGGAATCTCCCACGACCTTGTGCAAGAAGCCATTTTTGATTCCCCTTTACCAACTACCTTATATTAATGACTTTCCCATTTATATATTCATCTACATGGTATCTCCCCCATTTGAACATGAGCTCTTTAAGAGCAGAAAATGTTGAATTCTTCATGTTTTTATCTCCAGCACTGTGGCTGCCACATAGTAGATAAGCACTTAATACATGCTTTCAGGTCCCACTGAAGCCATAGCTCCAGTCAGACCCAAGCTTACATTTGTGTAGGGTCAAAGAAAGCAGAAAACACCACCACCAAAAACAAACACCACCAACCCGGGTTCTCTGAGAAGCTTAAACGCTTGACTCTCCTCAGGGAAAAAAAGGGTCTAGTTCCTGTAGTCTGATTATCAAAACCTTCAGGGAAGAAAGCTGGAGTCTAGAGTGGAATTGTAATCAATCCCCAGCTAGTCTAAGCAAAGTGTAGAAAAAGCTGTCTACACTCACTGCCTCCTCTTCCTTTTCTAATCCCCCCTGAGATCTGGCTTCTAACATGTCACTCAACTGCAGCAGCAATCTCCAAGCCAAAGCTTGATGGCCAAAGCTGAGGGCCCCTTCTCCATCCTCCTCCCTCCCAACCTCTCAGAGAGTCTTGATAATCATTCTCCGATGGGACTTTGGTGCATATGAGCCATGGTCCCCCCAGAGTCACCGGTTCCCGAGATGCACCTGTGAGTCCTCCTCCACTTTCCTCTTAGACAATGTGTCCTGGAGGGCCAGAGGAGAGTGGGGGAGATCTCTGGCCTTGTCTGGACTGTTCACACAACCCACCCCCTCACTCTTCTCTCCTCCCCTTGGTGCAAGGCAAGGCAGTCAGGACCTTGGAGGTATTCATCAGTCCAACCGCCTGCAGCATAAACTGGAGCCAGGGAACTTGGCGGAGAAGCTAGTAAAATTTTAATGCACTCTGTAGTGCGGTCATGTCATACTCGGTTATGGCAAATAATCCCAGATGCCTGCAGAGGTAAAATGGAGTTGTAATATGCTTGCCTCCTAACCCGAGCTGACAGCGATGATATACGACTACCATTAGTGGAAAATATCACTTCAACTAACCCATGATCCAGCTCCGCTCAGGGTCATATTATCCATGAGGAACAAATTACAATCCCAGAGTAAATACAAATTTTCTACACGAAATGGGTACCAAAAAGGGAAGGGGGCGACGGTTGCAGCCCCAGCCAGCTCGGCTGAGTGACACAGATGATAAAGGACAGGACAAATCATTGGCGGATGGAGCGCAGGGCGTAATCAGCCCAGCCGGCACGGGCTTCCAGACGACAAACACGCTCTTCTCCCCTTGGTGGCAAAGACGTGCTCTTTTACATGGACATGCTCAGCTCAGATGTTTACTGCCTCTCCTAAGCTGGGGGGCTCCTCAGGCTGGCTGTGGAGGGAAAGGGCTCACTGATCATGGGGGCGGGTGGGGTGGGACCCGATCTGGGCAATTCACTTAACGTGGGATCGTGGAATCACAGCTCTGCAGCCAGATGGAACTTCGGAGACCATTTAGTCTAAGTCCCTCATTTCATAGATGAGGAAATTGAGCTCCGAGGAAGAAAAGGGACTTGCCCAAGGTTGGACAGGTAATCAGTGAGAGGGCTGGGGTGTGAAGGCAGGTCTTCTGACTTCGGAGCCCTCAGACCCTACTGCTCAGCTGAAGAGTGAGCTGGATTGGATGGTCTCTAAAGTCCATTTCAGCTCTGGACCTTTTGTCCTATAAACAGAAAGGTCTCTTAGAGCCTGGATGATCTCTGATAAAACCACAAGACATGTACACATCCGAACATACACTTGGAAGCCTGGGGAGCGGAGGGAGAGGGGGAGGAGATCCGGTGCCAGGGTCATCTTTTCTTATCAACAAGCATTCATGAAGTGCCAATTGCATGCTGAACACTGATAATACAAAGGCAAAAATAAAGCAGTCCCTGGACTCAAGGAGTTTATATTCTAAAAGAGAGCTATGAATGTCTAGAAAAATGCATATGAAACTCATGCAAAGTTGTCTGGGGAGGGTGCATACTGACCAATGGAAAGGACCAACAAAGGCTTAGCTATGGGATAAAATATATAGTACATATAGTATATAGCATATACTATATCTCTATATATACAATATCTATATTACATATAGATATGACATATCTATATATACAATTAGACTATACAGTATACTACTATATATTATATTAATACAGTATGTAATACATAGTAATACAGTACATAGTATATCTAGATAGATATAGGATGAAATATATAATATATACTGTATCTACATAGACATAACATATAATATATAGTACCTATAGTACACCCAGCTAGATATACTATAATACTAAATTTAGATCAATGTCTTTATATGTCTGTAGACATATAAAATATTATATTAATAGAGAGCTATAGCCATATGGATGCAGGTATGTTTATAAATATATAGCTCTCAATATACAGAACTCTATATCTAGACAGACTGACAGACATAGACATTTGTACAGTCATCTGAATACTCTCTTCTATTAGACTACGATCTCATGTTCTGGCCAGGACAATTTTTGCCTTTTTTTGTATTCTTAGCACAGTGCCTGGAACACAGTAGGCTTGTTGCTTGATCTGGCTCTGCCAAAGGCATCACAAACTGTTCTACACTGGCTCTCTAGTAGAATTCCCTGGGGGCAGAAGCACTGGGTGCTTAAGTGATTTGCTCAGGGTCATACAGCCTGTCATGAATATGAGTCTTCCTGACTTCAAGGGTGAACCTTTCTTTTTTATGACAAGCTGTTACTTTTGTCCCTAACGTGACAGAAAACAAGAAAAGACAAGTCAGTCACTGGGCCTATGCCAATCCTTGACCTACTGTGGCATGTATTATCACTGTCATTTATTCCTGAACAAGATGAAGGTCCCCATAATGCTATAGAAAGGCCTGGGCCTGTAGAGCCAGAGGACCTGGGTTCTAACCCTTAGTAGCTGGGGGATCTTAGGTCTCTTCTCCATTTTGGGCCTCAATTTCTTCATTTGCAAAATGAGAGGTCTGGGCTAGATTGCTTCTGAGATGCCTTTGAGATTAAGATGTAGGATCTTAGGAATTTGGGTTCCAATCTAACTAAGTCTTGCTCTTTAGTGACTCTGGCCAAGTCATTTCCCCTTCTGAGCTTCAGATGAGTCAGTCATTTTTTGAAAGAAGATTTGGATTAAGATGACCTCAGCTTTAAATCTATGTGACCTTCTATGATTCAAGGGCTGTTGCAGAGAATACCTTGGCATGGTAAGGTTTGCTAAGGAGAGAACCTGTGATGTTTTAGAAGGAGCCATTTTAATATAATCTAACATTTTTTACTGCAAGTTATTTTGCAGGGGACATCAAAAAAAGGTCTGAAGATAGCCTCCATTCTCAAGGAACTTATATCCAATCTTATCTATAAGTAGAAAAGTATATGCATGATATTGCAAGAGGGCAGGAGACAGCACAAAGTGTCTTCAGGGCATCATGAAAAGGCTTCCTGTAGAAGGTACACAGCAATGGAGCCTTGAAGGAAACCAGGAATTGAGAGAGGAATTCTAGAGATGAAGCAGAAGACAGAATGAAGGATTCCACAAAGATAAAGGTCATTTGGACCAGAATAGAATCGCGTGAATTACAGGAGTGTCACGAAGAGTTAAGGGTCCAGAATTACTGTATTACTAATTATACATTAGTAATAAGACATGACTGTATTTCTATTACAAAGCAAACTAACTCCTCAAAATGAAACAAAAAATGGCACCTGTTGGTGCCCAGCATTAGCTAATAATGCTAACAGGTTCCCTTCCTTCCTCATCTTCAGGAGTGCATTTACTGCCCAGGAGTGATAGCAGGAGTGATAACTAGGCATATTCTTTAATTGGGTAGAAAGCAGTCAATGCTTCTCCAGAAGAGGAGGAAACAGAAGTCCAGAAAAGGGCCAAGTTAAGTCTAAAGAGAGGGCACAAATAACATATAATGAAATGATGTAAATTCAGTCAGAAGTCATTAATTGTCTGCTATGTGAAAGGCACCATTCAGAGTTAGAACTCAGATCTCCGAATACCACACAAAGGGCTTATTCAATGAGAGTGAAAGAGAAACACTGAAGGATCACAGAATTTGGAGGGGAGTCCCTTGTTCCAACCTACTCATTTTAACAAGGATGAAATTAATTTAGCACAGGTAGAGTAGGAAGAACATTGACTCTAGAGTTAGCAGACCTGCCTTAATGACCTGTGTGATCAAAGGCATTCACTTAACTTCTCTGGGTCTCAGATTCCTTGTGTGGAGAATAGATGATTTCTGATGCGTCTACCAGTTCTAGATTCATCATTCCATGAGTTGCAAAGAAGCCCAGCTGACTTGTCTAAGGTCACATAGCTTGATTGTAAGAAATCTGGAATTAAAACCCAGATCTTCCGACAGTTTCTGCTAACCCATCCACAAATCATTGAGAAGTTCCCTGATTCCTATATTTTCTGCAGCCCACACATCAACGTACCATCAGTTCATCAAAAAATCAGAAATGTCTTGTTCTTAATGATTTTATGAACTCGCAGGATAGGGCTGTTCCATTCATTTACAGGACAGTAAAAACTTAAACCTTTATAGCCTTCACCTTATCAATAATATAATTCAGACACACAGGAGCCAATAGGTGGAGGGCAGATACCCTGTGTGATACACTTAAAAGTCTTTGGGGGCACTCTGGAGTCTGGCTTATACATAATGAGTCCTAGGACTTGAACTAAATATGCATGAGGAATTTAATCCTAGGGAAGAATTAAAAGGGATTTTGTTTGGATAAGAAGTAATTAAGCCAACTGGAAATATGGTGCTCAAAGAATGACCAAAGTTGGAAAAACAACAAAATGTCATGCTGACCCAGACACAATCTTGGAGGAACAAGAGGTCTTCTGGATGACCACTATGGAAACCAGAAATCAACCAAGAGCCAGAAAGATTCCCAAGCTAAAACTAAATCAAGAATGAGGGAACATTTCCAGTGGGGCAAGACATAGACAGAAAGCCTTAAAAAGATGCCAAAACCAAGATGAAAGCACAGTCTACTCAGCTGGCCCCTATTCAACAGGGGACTCTTCCAATAAGGAGGTCCCAGAGATACGCATCTGGGGCCCCTTCCATATTAGGACTGACTGCCTAGTAAGTGCACCCATGTCCAAGGTGTCATCTTGGTGTGAACAATCAGTTGGGTCCCTCCTTGAGATAAAGGAAATGCAAGAAAGGAAACTCCAATCTGAGATCATTCTAGATAGATCTGTCCGGGATCCATTTTGTTGTTCTATGAGGTCTAAAAAGGACCAGCCAGTATTTCCAGCATGAGGAGAGAGTTCTGAGACAGGATCTTGGAAGTTGCTAAGTCCAGTTCTCCTTGCTTACAGATGAAGAGACTGAGGTCTAGAGAGCTTACGTGATTTGACTCAGTTGCACAAGTACTTAAGTAGAACTCCTTCTCAAGGAAATATAAGGAACATTTTTTACACTAATGAACACAATGGAAAGAATATTGGCATTAGACTCAGAGGACCTGGGTTCAAATCATACCTCCAATGCCTAAGATCTATATGAACTTGGATAAATTACTTAACCTAAGTCTTACTTTCCTCATCTGTAAAATAAGGTGCTTGATCAAGATGGTCATTTAGGTCCCTTCTAGCTCTATATCTATGAGCTAACAAGTGGCAAAGCTGGGATTGGAACCCAGGGCTTCTGGTTCTGAACCCAGTGGTCTTTCCAATTGAAAGCACTTGTTAGGTTATTAAGGGGGGAATCTTTGCTTTTCTCCTGAACCTTTCACCTCCATGTTGGAACATGATAAGAACTGCAGTTGAGTCAAAGTCATCACCCAGAACAATAACCTATTTCAAACCAAACTGGGGATCAAGAGTTAACAATCATGTCCTAGAGAACCCAGACTGTACTGTTCTTTACATGCTCCACAGTCAGTTTAAACACCGTCAAATTAAAAAAAAAGACAACTTCACTGGCATGATTGTTCCTCAACAAAAGCCTGACTCCAGTTTTACATTCTGGTAATTCTAGGGTCACCCATTAGCCATCTGCAAACTGGAGTCTGGGTTCGAAGGAAGAAATGTATCAATTACTTAACTTCCTTGCTTCACTTTCTACCTAAAAAAAAAAAAAATGGAAATGGGACAAGTCATTTAAGCTCTTTGAGTCTCGGTTTCCTCTTCTGTAAAATGAAGTGACTGGACTCTGTGGCCTCTCAGGTCCCTCAGGACTCTATATGTTTCATACTATTTATACACCTTCACACGCTCAGAGAAATAAACACAATTTTCAGGCCTGTTTCTCAAGCAGTCAAAATTCCAGCAGAACTAGACATTCAATGGAAAGTGAATATTTCTCTCTGACAAATTCTCCTATCTGTAAGGAGCAATAAGGGTGTAATTCAATTTATCACCACCTAATCCTTTTGGGACAGTATACTTGTTGGCTTTAGCCTCTACCCAGACCAAAGACTGATATCAGAGAGTTGATAGGCAGATGGGAGTTTTAAGAAAACACTCTATAAAGTGACTTTCAAAAGAGAAAAAAATGCTCCTTCCAGCGGGTATAAAGAAAGATACAGCTTGGCAGGTCATTGCTGTATCTGTACTTCTGGAAAACACGTCCCTCAAATGTTGGGCATGTTATCTGGAGAGTCCTGCGTCTACCAAAGGCGAGGAATCATCTCCTGGTGAGGTTTTCACCAATATGCTAGCATGCTCTACGCCAGTGGTTTAGCAAACTTTTTTTCCCCTGCTCACAGAACAATATCCTTTACTGCGAGGAATCCTAGCACACTGAACATTTAAGTTGGCAAACAGATGGAAGGTTAATGAGACCTGCACATGCTCAGATCTCTGTCAGTAAAAGCAGTCATTTTTAGTTGAAATCTTTGCAAACTTAGGGTCTTGTGTGTTTTGAGGTTCATGAGCACATGAAAAATGAGAGTTTCTTCTATATTGTAATGGTTCTATGTATCACATTATGTAAGCTGGATAAGCAAAATTTATATCAAACAAAATTATGCAAGGACATAACATCCAAAATTTGGCAAGAGGCCTAGTAAAACTTACTGTACTTACTGTACACCCTTTGAGAGTCACAATGAATTTAAGGTGACATAAACGTGCAAAATGGGGTATGAATTCACCATCACTTTTAATCCACACATCAGAATTCTGGCCCCAAACTGAGGCAGCACCTTAATTGAGTAAGATGAGCAAGGTTACTCCTGCCAGTGGAAATGGTGGAGGCGGAAATCAGCAGATATAAAAAAGATCTGTGTTGCAAAAAAGTGCCATGTTTACATGTTGCTTGAGTTTTCCCTGAAGTTGGAAAGAGCTGGGCCATCCAACGATGTAGATCTTATGAGTTAATGTGATGGAGTGGGATTCCACCTTGGGGAAAGTGTGAATAGCTGTCTGCTTCCAGGCATCTGGAGGTACTTGTAACACTCTCCCCATAATTTCTCACCCTGTTTTTTAAAATGCAGCAACAGATTTGTATTGGGAAAAAAAGAACGAGGTGGGTGTAGGGCCTAGATCTCTGAGTTGGGTTTCAGTTTTCAAAAGCCTGCTAAGATTAACAGGTATTTTTTAAAAAGCTAAAGGATGCTTACATTTCACACCCAACAAGGAATAAGACACTACATGTGGATACAACAGGAAAAAGACAGAGAGAACGGGTCTCTTTGCAGTTCTGATCAGATCCTGAACAATATTTCTTTTTCATAAATTCAAAGACAGAACAGGAAGGGCCTGTATAGGCCATGGAGTCTAAATCCCTCATTTTACAGATAAGGAAACTAAGGTACAGAAATGCTTCAGGTCTCAGGGTCATTCATATGATAAGTGTGTGAACCAGAATTTGAACTCAGATCCTCCAGACTACAAAGCTAGTTTTCTATTACACCACACCTAGATACCTCAAAAATAAATTTCTTTACCTTCCCTTCAAATGATGATCTACCTCTAGAAGCAACCTCTAGAATTCAGTTTTTTTCCCCAGAACATAAGAAAGCATTTCCCTGTGATTTCAACAGTTTTTCAGAGAAGAAATGTGACTAAATGCTTAATTATGGTAATTTAGGAGCCTGGGCTGTCTGCCTTTTCTTGGAATAACTAGGTAACAGCTTCTCTTTTTGGATGCTGGTCTTCTCAATCACCCCCCCTATTTTCTATCCCAGAGGTAGGGAATCTAGGGCCTCATGTGGCCCTCTAGGTCCTCAACTGTGGCCCTTTGACTGAATCCACACTTCATTGAACAAATCCAAACTTCACAAAACATCTTTTTATTAATGGGATTTGTTCTGTAAAGTGTGGTTTCAATCAGAGGGTTGCACTTGAGGACCTAGAGGGCCACACGTGGCCTCGAGGCTGCAGGTCCCCCACCCCCGCATCTGCTGCTACCCATTGCTCCTCCTTAGGAAGAGCATTAAAGCTGAAATGTATGCAGACCACTACAAGGGAAGGGTAAAACAGGCCTTTCACTTGGCGTCCTGTCAAAGTTGTGGGCCTGCCTTTTCCCCAAAGAAGGATGTTGCCCGCATTTAGATAATGCTTAGCTCTTTTGAGTCTCGTTGCCAGTCTTTGCCTCCATTAATTAGTAAGGGTATCATTTTATAAATTGCAGCTTGCTATCAGCTGAGAGTATGATTTATCTCAATTCAGTCAGCTGTGTGGAGTACAGGACCCTAATTTTAGAGCAGCAGCCCAGGGGAGCCACGCACACTAAAAAATGACAGGTTTTTCAGGAAAGAATACCAACGGGTCTCTGAGGAAACCACCATTTTTGCCTCTGTGGTCATCCTTGGTGGGACACACCAGAGAGATTCTGAGATATTGAGAGGCATATTTTCAAGTATTAGCATTTCCAATTTCAATGAAAATTCTCCAAGTATCAGGTCCAAGAGGCCCCTATTAGTGCTCTGAGCTTGAGGACGAGGAAGGGTATTGCAGGAGCAAAGTACTCATGGCTGGCTAGGGGAGGAAACTGCTAACCTGGTCCTGAGTCTGGGAGAAAGATGGCAGAGTTTGGCTATGAACCCAAGGCCAAGACAGTCTGGGAAGGGAATTCTGACAGTCTTCACGATAGCAGGGCTAAGCAGACACAATTAAAGAGCTTTGCTGGCTGTGGATGAGAAACCTCAGGAGCAACACCTCACAAGAGGACAGGTAGAAATGAACCAAGGGCCAGCCTTGATGGCAACTTCCAATTAAGTAAGGAAAAGATTGGCGGGGATGCTGTCATCCAGAGAGAAAAACAACCACATTGCAGAGGGCAAAGATAATTGGAAAGGGATGGGGAATAACAACGTGGTATCTAAGAGTCATGTCTCCCATCTTCCTAGAGACGATCTTTTTTTTTTTCCTTCTGCCAAAAGAAAATTCATTCTCTTTCTTTGACTGGCCTTTCTTTCCTGCCCATCCTCCTCCTTTTCCATTCCTCAAACTACCTCTACCCATTAAGTCATGGCATCTCAAAATCCAGAATCACCTGTTCAGTCTCTCCTGGCCTGCACATCTCTCTCCAATGTGCAGTTGTTAAATCAAGCATTCTGGGAGGGAAGGAAATGCTGATGTGCAAGGTCTACTTGTATTCCTCAGAAAATGCATTCTCTCTAAAATGTATAGGCAGATAAATTATTTCTGGAATCAGAATACAGACTTATGAAGGACAAAGTAGTGTTCACTCTTCCTCCCCTTCTCTAGAAAGGCAAATGGTGAGCAGAGACATCAGAGTTTGGTTCCACATACATCAGCTATTGATAGAAATACACCAAGACCCCCAGGTTTTAAGGTGAAACCATGGAGATGACAATAAGTGTCTACACTGGGATCGCCCTGGGTAAATTCTTCTAATACTATCATAAATAGGTTGGGGGAGGGGGGGATGACGACTATAAAGGAAATTGTGTTACAAGCAGTCTGAGAAGGAGCGAAAGACTAGTCCATGTGGTCAAGGGGATGTTCCCAGGGCAGAAGGACACCCGTGGATCTCAAATGCCATTGCCACCCAATGAACACAGCTCTTAGAGTCTTTGGACATCCTGCCGACAGGGATCTGAGGATCCCACTGTCTGAGGGAAGGAAGCACTGGCTTGTCAGTTAAACAAAGGAATACTACACGGCCTCCTTTAGAGTGTGTACTTTACCTGTCATCCAACAGCCCATTATCATGTCACGGCACAGTGCACCCTTCCATAGGTCACTTTGTTTAAAATGACATGGATAATGCATATGTCAGCAAACTGACAGTCCTAGCCGTCCTTCAGAGATAAAAACCTCAAGGCGAAAGCCGGTTCTTATCTGGGGGACATGCTTTGGTCTATCATCTTAGTCAGGCAGAACATGATTTCTCCAGAGAACACTTTTTTCATTTCCTGATTTTAAGGAAATCAAATAAGCACCATTTGTCTTCATCTGAATATGCTTGACCTGCTCAAATGATGATGTCTCGCATTTTATAACAGGCTACATATGCTGAATTCAAATTAACGGCAGCTAAGAACCAAGGCCCTTAGATCTCTCTTCCAGGCTGGCAGCAGAGAGGGAGGGGAGACTCCCTGGCTACAGAAGTGATGGCTCACACAGAGAAAGAATTCTCCTCCCCAAACGATAACCCCAAGAGTCTTCTACAGCAAAGGGGTGAACTTCATTAACATATACTGAATGAGGCCCATCTCCAGGGAAAGGGCCATAGATATCCAGCCAGAAGTTGGGATTGGGGTGTGTCTTGCCACCAGATGGTCAATGGCTAGAGAAGCCATGGTTCTGAGGAATCTCTTTTCATTAGATGGAAGAAACTGTAAATTACAGTAAACCTTTGCGATAAGTTTGAGAGGAAAAGAGTAAGACAGACCAATAACCAAACAAAGAATTCAAGGTTCCCTGATATTAAACACATCACACCTCTCACTTTACCAGGTTGGCATCCATCCTTCTCCAGGAGGCTCGAAAAACAGACTCCCTTCTTTGGTCCACTTTGAGCTGGTTAAGTGGAGGTCAGAAGGCCAAATCCAGCAAATACCTGATGAAGAAGCTACCTACCTATGGTCTGATCCAAAGACAAAGAAGGAAATTTCCCCAGAGTGTAGGAGGCTCCCTTTCCCTTCTGCCACCCAACAGCAAATCCCCAAAAATCAATTAAAAAAAGATTTTAAATATTTTCTATCAATATTACCATTGTGCATGAAAAAGCAAACAGTTAAGTACTAGAGTGTGTAACACGTACAAATCAAGTATGTTAACAGGAATACTCAAATGACATTTCTATTAATTACCATAATGTGTACTGACAGTTTTGATGCCCCCAGTACGGTAGGGACATGAGGGAGGCAGTTAGAAGACTGCTATTTACTCAGCTTATTTCTCAACATTTTTCTAGGAATGCAATTCTCCCATAAAGAAAGATCCCATGGGCCAGGTGCAACTAATATTGATGGGGTCATTTTCAAAGCCATCATTCCTGACCTAACTCGTAGGGATGGCATTACTTCAAGAAGAGAAAGGTTCTCTTGATAAAAACTTCGGTAAACTTCTAAGAGCAAGCATTCCTTCAAAGGTATACTGTGATGTAGTGTGTGTGTGTGTGTGTGTGTGTGTGCAGGGTGCAAGTGACAGAGCTCTTACCTTCTCTTCCTGGTCACTATCACTGTCACACTGGAAAAGAAAGAAAAAGAAGATCAATTAAAGGGAGATAATTTTTGGTTGTTTCTGAAAGAAGAAAGTAGCAACCGTAAAGGAAATGGGGAGGAGGAGAGTCAGGCTAACTGATGCATGGTGCTGCTTTAAAAGAAATTCTCCAGCTGATCTGGCTGTCAAATGAAGCTGTCAATGTCAGATGTCAATGAGTAAATTAGTAGTTTTACATGACAGTGTTACATAGCTCTTCCCATGGACAGTCCAACACATCTGGTGGCAGATGGGAGTGACTGTAGGTGAGGAAAAATGACATTTCACTGGTCTAAGCATAAATTTCTAGAGTACCGTCATTCAGTTACAGATGAAGGTGAGAGAAGAAAATTTATGGTGATCTAGGGATACAATCCTTTTTCAACGAGAATTGAGAAATCACATCCACATCCAATCCATCTATCCATCCACCCATCTATCCATCCATCCATCCATCTATACATCCATCCAATAGTTAAGCATTCTTTAAGTATCTAGTAAGTGCCAGATGCTGGGATACAAGGATAAAAATATGAATGATGGCATTATATGATCCCAGAATTTAACAAGAAGCTTTAGAGTTGGAACAGGCCACAGAGGATATGATCACAACACTAGAGAGCACTTGTAGAGCACTTTAAGGTTTATAAAACATTATGTCTTTATATACATATATGTATATGTACATATATGTATATGTGGTGGTATAAGAAACCTTATTTCATCTGATTCTCATATAACCATGTGGGGTAGGTGTTCTTACTACCCTCTTTAAAGATGAATGAACTAAGGCTGAAGTGGGTTCAGTGATTTGACCAGAGTCACAGATATCTGAGGCAGGATGTGAACTCAGGTCTTCCTAACTCCCACTCCAGGGTCCAGTCTGCTAGGCCACCTCACTGATTTCCAAAACATTTCTTTTAAATCACCTCTTCTCCATATTAAACATCCCGAGTTCGTTCCCCCAATCCTCTCACGGCAGCATTTGTAGGTTTCTGACCATTATGGCTGCCTGCCTCCATCCTGACAATCTCTTTCTTCAGTGATGGTGCCTAGAATGCCAACCCTTGACTATCACACTCTCTCTCACTGACATTGAAGAAAATGGGAACTGGCAGCAAATATCACCGTTTGTCATGGCTAACTGAACCAGTCTGGCTGCCCAGAAAAGAAATCCGCATTTCCTAAAAAGAATACACCATGGGCAAGAGACCAATGGTGATGAACTCATAAGAAAGAACAAAGTGTTTTTGGAATACAGACTCAAACCATGTCCTGACTCCCTAACAGGCTTTGCAATATTTTAAATATCATAATTAACCTGAGTACGCCTCAGAAGACCAGAGTCTGAATTCCAGCTCTACCACTTACCATCCATGTGGCCTGGGCCTTAGTCTACTTGTCTATCAAATTAGGGCATGTCAGACTAAAGGGCCTTGAAGGTCTCTTCCACATCCAAGTCAATGATCCCATGATCTACAAGTGAGAAGACTGAATGGGAGCAAATCTAAGGCTCCCTTCTGCTCTCAATCTCTGATCTATTCTTCCATCTGACAAGGCTATCAGGAGGTCATATTTCTGAAGGTGGTAATTTTGCTAAATAAAGTAGAAGTTACTAAACCATAAACCAGGAACTCCTTATACCCAATTTACATTCTCATAATTTCTCTCTCTCTCTCTGTATATATGTATATGTATGTGTGTGTGTGTGTGTGTGTGTGTGTATCTCAATGAGATAAAGTGGAGATAACCAACAGAGAGAAGGTGTGAGCATTCAGGGGAATTGTGAAAGGCTTCTTTCAGTTCTCTGTGGTAAGAAACTAGTCAAGAAAGAAGATGGGGAAATGGACTTAGGTTCACAGGATAATAAAATTGCAGATTGAGAAGTGAAAGGGAGCTCTGAGGCAAACCAGTACTCTTTCATTTTAGAGATGAGGAGACCTCATCCTGCTGAGATTAAGCGACTTGCCTCCAGTTGGGCAGGTAGTGAGTGTTCTGTACAAGAAGTCATTTTTGTTTTGAGACCTGCCATGCTTTCTTGGCTGGGAGACTTCCACTGCCTTTAATTAAACCCTCCTTAAAGCTGCTAAGCATTGGGAGCGCTTTCAAGGGGGGGTGGGGGTGGGAGGGAGGGAGAGAGAGAGACACACACACACACACACAGAGACACAGAGACAAAGACAGAGACAGAGACCCCCACCAGGGTGGTGGTGGGGGCCAGTAGAGAGAGGAGCACATTCTTTGCCAGGCGAGCTTTCCCCAGACCTCATGGCTCTAGTTGTTGAGTAATCAATGACAGCTGAAGGCTGTAGCGCAGCACTTGCCGCCATCCCCAAGAATTTGTGGCGGGTGGGGGACCCAGGCCTAACAGCAGTATATCCGTGGGAACAGTCATTTTCATCAAAGTGTTAAGCTTCTTGCCTTCCGCCGGTCCAGTTCTAATTTCAAGGTCCACTTAATTCTGCAACGAGTAATTACTGCTATCCCCAGAAGTACCTTGTCTCCAGAGTTAAGCATATGGCGAAGGACTGAGACCTACTGGTATCCATTATGGACGCAGCACGGGTGCCAAGCCGATTAGGAATGGCTCAGGCTCCCCTCACAACATGCCGGGTGACTGACAGCTCCGGATTTGGCCAGTCCTGGAGTCTGCCAAAAAAGCTTCTGTTGCACTGGGGCCCACATGGCGCGCTGAGAAAACAGTTCCATTTCTGGTATTAAATTCCCATACTGACCCGAGGACTTTGCCGCGCTCAGCAGGAGCGCACCATCCAATTTACAGCTCCATCCTCGTGAGCCTCCGGTGCCAGCCCCTGGCAGAGACGGATGATGGTCAACCCCCTCCAGCTCATAAATTATGCAAAGGCAATAAATGCACTCGGCAAACAGCTCCCCACGTTTGCCTAGGCTGGCTCCTGGCTCCTCGAACACTTTGTAAAAAGCCAGGAGTCCTGCACACACAAGAGGTCTATTCCACTCATAAAAAGGGGTTTTGTTGAAAGCCAAAGACAGAAAGAGACCCACAGTTCCACAGGGCCGATCTGCCGGGTTGGCAGCATTTTATGAGCAAGCATTATGAAAAAGGGAGGTGGGTTTATAGATGTGGTGTTGGGAGAATTCACAGCCCTAAATTCATGTTTAATACACTGGAAGGCTTTAACACTCCAGGCTCCATGCACTGTGGCAGCCCGGTGATTTGGGGTCCCTAAAGGGTGAGAGAAGACTGAAGTTTTCCGCTTTGGGCCGCCCTGGGTACTCACTCCAATTTACACACATTTACACCAAGCCACTTCTAAATAGAGGTTACATTCTCTGCAAGGAGGCTAAGAAACAGCGGGGGGGAAATTCATGGGACTGCAGTGCAGAGGCTGGATCCCAGGTGACCGGCCTTGTGACACTGGGGTCTTGTTTAGGTTTTAATAGCAGAGAAGGTTGCTAACCAGAGCCTAGAGGTGATGGGTCTAATCTTCCAGGAAAGAATTCCAAAACCCTTTGCAAGGAGTTAAAAATAACCCCCTCCATTTTCAAAGGGACCCTACCCAGAAGGATTTTTAAAGCCATGGGGTGAGATCAGAGATCCAGGTTTTTTGTCAGTACAACCTCCAGACAGAGAGAGTTTGGCCACACTTTAGCCAAAGGCAGAGGAGGGTCCACAAACCCCTAATTTTTAAGGCACTTCTAAAATCGAACCTGTTGGTCATTTCATTCTCCTGTATCAACAACTGTAGAGTTTAATCCACAATTCTGTAAAGCATCAGACCAGGGAGAGGATTCCTTGAGAAGCAGCTCATTCTGCCCTCCACCCTTTCACACACACACACACACACACACACACACACACACACACACGTGTGTGTGTGTGTGTGTGTGTGTGTCTCTCTCTCTCTCTCTCTCTCTCTGAAGGAAACTGTATTTCTGAATATAACAGGATGTACCCTCAAAAATGCAGGGTAGAATCAGAGGCCGCAACCAGAGGCCACAGAAAGGAATGTCTCATTTTCATTGTTCATCAGGGTCTCTAACCCTTAGCCTATCATTAAAAAGCGCAGGTGTGAGACTGGCCTGAATTCATTTCCTCAAATGGGGTGCACAAGAGCGATTACCTCATCAGGCCTGACGTCTGCAGTTCCACTACACCTGGATCTCCTTTGTGAGGCTCTGCACCATCTCCCTGGCTCCCTCCAAATCCAAAGGACACAACGTAACACCACAGGCCCAGCAACAGAGCGCACTTTTAAGCGGCAAGTGATGGCGGTTGAATATATTACACAAAATGACACTGAGGAGAGCAATGCTCTCCATTCTGCTCAGCGGACCTTGCCATACCACCTATTTCAAACCTTGGATCCATCCATCATCTCCATGAAAAAAGGCACGGCAAAAGTGTGGTGGCGAGGCTAACAGCTTCTATTCTTGGGACTGCCCAGAAGAAATTGGAAGAAAACGAGAGTGGACCCTGAGACGTGAATCATGCATTTGGAACATCATGTACAATCTGACATACTAGCACCCCGATAAATACAGCTTTCCATGTGGCTGACAGTCCATCTTTACTGTTCTGATGTCTCTTGTTGAAACTGTTTAGACAAAGCCAGAAACATGCAGCTAATTTACGTTCTTGTGACACCCTCTCCCACCAAACAACAATAATATATAACCCTGTCTTTGTCCCATCTACCCCATTTCTCATTCCAGTTAGGTACCTGGGTGGTACAGTGCCTGGAATCAGAAAGGTCTGAGTTCAAATCTGGCCTTGGACACTTACTAGCTCGCTGACTCTGAGCAAGTCACCTGAACTGTTTGCCTCTGTTTCCCCAACAGTAAAATGGAAATCACAATAGCACCTACCTGAAAGAGGATTAAATGAGAAAATATTTGTAAAGCACTTAGCACAGGGTCTGGCACCTACTAAGTGCTATATAAACGTTAGGCATCATTATTCCACATTTATCAACTAGAAGAAACATCTAAAGCCCTGGAATAACCACTTTGATGTCTTTCTGCTTTTGTCAGTCTACAAAGGACTCATTTCACATTGTTTACATTAATCTGTCATCATTTAGGGGTTTTAAAGTGAAATTTAAAGTTATTTCACCATTCCTTGCCTCAATCAATGGAAGAAGCTTTTTGAACCTGGGCAGATTTGAGGTATCTCACTCCGTCGATGGAAAATGATACCATTAGCTAATACTGCTTCTTCAATAGATGCTGTATGTGAATGACAAAATAAAATTGCTGGGCTAAGATGAGAGTCTAATTAAAAGGTTCGTGTTCCCAAAATCAATGGAAAAAATATGAATAAAGTCACAGAAGACAGCCCCTTTTTATTCAGCTGGAAGTCCTCTGAAATTGATATAAGTCTGACCTGCCTTCAATCTGCTCCAACTACAAAAGCCTGGAAGTGTAATATGATTCACAACATCGTTGAACAGGGTACCCTTTGATGAAATAGATTTCAGGGTGTCTGCTGTTTCCAGCCAGGTCACACTGCATTGTTCAATGGCCCAGGGAAGACACTGCTGTTGATATCTTCTGGTCCTACCTTCATCTCCATCCCAACCAATAGGATTTGAGAGGGTTCAAGATCAACATGATAGATCCCTTTCTCATCTCTCTGTCTCTTTCTCTGTTATGTTTAACTCTCTGTCTCTCTCCAATGTTGGACAAATCACCGGTTGGACCAAGTAGAATTTCAATTAATGAAGGGAACCACACATTGCCAATGTACACACACCAAAATAAATCATGTTTTCTTCCCTCCTTGGTTTTTAAATATTTAAATTTGAGCTTCTCTCACCAAAAAGAATAATATTAATGATGATGAGTAGGTTACAGATCTACCGATACCACTGCCATTAAGGTTTTTTGTCACCATTATTATTTTTAATGGCAAGGAGATGCACTACAAATCTATGGAAAGTTTAGATGGAGGTTTTTCTCCTCATTAGAAGAAAGAAAATTACCTTTTGTCAAAAACAAACAAAGACCAAGTCACAGAAATTAAAGAAACCAAAGAAATCAAGAAATTAAAAAGTTGCTCTAAATTCAGACCCACAACCTTGGCGTCGTCCCAAAACTAAAGGGGAAATGAAGTTGTTCACCTCTAGATAGAACTCAAAATCCAGGTGATCTACAATTAATCCCTCTTTCAGTCCAGTAAGGACCTTCATTATCCTTTGTTTCCACTTCTCTTTGGGCAACAGGCAACAAATGTCTATTTAGAGAGTTATCGCTGCTGTTAACTCATTTCAATTGTGTCCAACTCTCCGTGACCCCATTTGGGGTTTTCTTGGCAGAGATCCTGGAGTAGTTTGCCATTTTCTTCTCCAGATCATTTGACAGATGAGATAACTGAGGCAAACAGAGTAAAGTGACTTGCTCAGGGTCACAGCTATTAAGTGTCTGAGGCCAGAATGGAACTCAAGAAGATGAGTTTTCTTGGAGTCAGGTTCTGCCCTTTTAGACTTATTGTATGCCAAAAATTGTGCCAAGAGTCAGGGGTAGAATATAAATAAAAGCGGTCAGTCAATATTGATAAAGCCTGTGCTATGTGCCAGGTACTGGCCAAGCTCTGAGAATACAAAGAAAGATAAAAGACGATCACTGCTCTCAAGGAAATGACATGCTGATAGATATAAAAATCTCCAGATTTTTTATCATCCACAGCATTGATTCATGACTATCTAGGGACTCACTTCTGATGACTTTGAAGAAGGGGGCCATACAACCAGAATTACTTGGCTGCAGCATCCTCACTTCCAAGCCTCTTCTAGTTATCTTCTTGAGCCCAGGTACAGATGCTTACCCTCAGCACCGTAAACCCAGAGCCATCTTTCATCGCTTGGACCAGAGCTAAAGACCCACCAATTCCCTGGGTGGCTTGGTTTCTCCCTGGCCTTGGATGGACTAGTGGCACCCAAATTGGCTGCTGGGGTGGGGGAAAAGACAGTAAAGCATGTGATGGGTTAAAATAATACAAGAGACTCTTTTTTTCCACTGTGTTGTGATCCATAAAAATCACCCTGAGCTTTCTCTTTCCTCCTCTGCCTAGGAAGCCAATTGCTCTGATTGCAGTGATATGAGCTTGCTAAGATGGCTTGCCCTTGCTTGTGAGGCAAATGGAACATGCTAATAGAACTTATCGCATTACCCGATGCAAAAGTGCCATAGCTCATTACTTTAAGATAAAAGGATATCACTGCAGACGGCAAGCAGAATTGACTTTCCGAGGCCTGACTTGATGATGATTTAATCAGTTACTCTCTTTCACTTTCCATCTTGGTGCCTGTCGGTTTCACAGGTGCCGTTAAATGAGACACTCAGAAAGTGAGCGGAGGGAAAGAAATTGCTGTCATTACTTCTCAAGAAAGGAGGTATGCAAATTTTCGACAGAAAGATTGCGTTCATAATGGGCCGGGTAAAATACAAGGATAAGGCTTGACAGGTGGGGGCAAGCCATTTGGATGTCCTCAGAGCAAAGCCACCATCCTCATCTGGAAAGAGGTGATGAGGGAAAGGCACAGTGCAGGGCTGCAGGGAACGGCTTGTCTGCGTGGGACGATGATGCTCGTCAAAAGGGGCTCGCATTAGAGCCAGGGATGTTTGTCGAAGAGGTCTAGGTGAGGGCAGGGTTGCTCTAGCTGGGAGCAAACCCATAGGCCATCCAGTTCACCTCCATCATTTAACAGATGAGGAAACTGAGTCCATAGACATGAAGAGCTTTGTCCAAAGCATCAGAAGCAGGACATGAAGCCAGGTCCTCTGACTCTTAGAACCAGTGATCTTTCTGAGGGTTATCTGAGAGGTGAGTAAACAGAGAGTCAGTGAAACTCAACGAACAAAGAAAATACCAACCAGCATAGATGAGGTACCTACTATGTACCGGCCTTTGTGCTAGATGGTGAGGATACAAAATTTTGTTTTTAAAAATCCCTTTATTAAAGTGATTCTATTCCACAAGCACTTCGTACGGTGCTTGGCATCCAGTAAGCATTTAATAAATGCTTGATGGTGATAATGATGATGAAACTCAGAGGAAATAGGTAAGTAAATAAACACAAAATATATACTAAGATCCTACTCTGAGGAAAGGCTGATTATAACTGGAAGTGGGGGGGGCGGGTAGGGAGTTAGGGGAAAGAAAAGACAGTCAATACACATTTATCACGCACCAATTACGTGTCGGGTGTCATGTTAAGTGCTGGGGTTAGGAGGAAGTTCATTCCAACGACAGGAGGACATGGAACATGCCCCGTGATGTACAGGAAATACAGAGCAGGACAAGATGGCTGGGACATTAAGTCCATGAGAGGCAATCATGTGAAAGGAGTCTGGAAGGATTATTCTGGGCCAGAAGGTGAAGGGCACTAAAGGTCCACTGGGAAATTCTGTAATTTTATCTAAGAGGTAATAGGGACTTAGTGAAGCTTCTTGAATAGGGGAATGTGTGAAATGTGTGCTTTAGGAATGTCAATTTGGCAACTGCAAGATTATATGATGGCTAACATTGGACTTTCATTATTGACTTTAGAACTGGATCAGAGTATTGTCCCTTGGGTCTATTTTTTGAATCTAGTTTTGCCTGCTTAGCAGACTACTTACTATCTAAATAGTCAGTCTTTAGGGAAAATATTATTGTTATTACTTCTTCTGACCCTTGGCCTTACATCCAGACACAAAGCCTCGGCACAGTGACAGAACATGGTGGTTGTTGTTAGGTGACTTGTTGAATAAATTTGTTCATTCATTTGTTAAACCTATCTGATGTTTGGAGGCTTTAGGCTTGGCATTAATTTTCTCTCAGATCTGTTTTAAGTAGAGACCCTCAGAAGGTTACCATCTTGCATGGCCTGGTGAAAGAATGGAATGGGAAGCTTTACAAAAAAGGAAAAAAAAGCCTGGCTGGAGTCAACTTTGAGAAGGCAGAATGAGTCTTACTGGATTACATGGGTGGACTGGTGAGGTTCAAAAGGTGATTATGCTTCATTTTTCCTTCAATAGGTTATTCAATTTCCATTTAAATTTTTAAAAAATAGGTAAGATATTTCTTAAAAAGGAGATATCCTGTAACATGCTGGAATATTAAGGTAGGAAGAGGTCTTGGGGATCATTCCATTCCAATAACTTTACAGTACGGTTGAAGACACTGAGATACAAACAGTGGAAATGACCAGCCTAAGAAGGAAGGCAGTCTAGCAGCCTGACTGCTGGACTTAAGAGTCAGGAAGACCTGAGTTCAGATCCTTTCTTGGGCATTCATGGGCTACGTGATGCTGGGTAAGTTTTTTTTAACATCTTTCCGTCTCAGTTATTTCTTCAAATGGATTCACTTTTGAAACTTAGCTTCTGTATTTGTTGAATAAAAGGCAATGACCTGTAGGCTACACCTGGTTTTAAATCTAGGATTCTAATGTCAGGAATTAGTATTATTAAGTATTATGAAATGCCCACTCTCAAAAGAGAAAATGGAGATGGGTCAACATTTTCTTAAAGAAATCAGTAAATGGCTAAGAATCTGATTGTTACCAGTAACCATTATGATACTAAGTAGTGGCAATACAATGAAAAAACAATATAATTTTTTTATCTGATGAGGCTCATGTTCTATTGCTAGGGCAGTTCTGGGCATGATACGCAGCATGATGTGAAACAGAGATTTTTAGTGGGGGGGGAGGAAACGAAGCAAACATGTGGAAGTATTATCATCTCATCTTTTTGCGTAGACGTATCACTCTCCAACTAGGCTGGAATCTCTTTGGGATCAGGGGCCAATTTGTTGATTAAAATCAAATGAGGATCTTGGGTGAATAAGAATCAGGGCTTGTTCAAACACATGGGAGTGTTAGCCGTAATCTTTCATGTGCATTCCTTTTCTTCCCAAGGTCACTGAACACAAAGACTGATTTGTTAATTACAATCCAAAGGAGAGCATTTTGGAATTCCATCATCATCATCCTCATTATCACCATCTTCTTCTCCTTTTCCTTCCTTTCCTCTTTTGGTTTGTCCTCCTCTTCTTCCTCCTCCTGATAAAACCAAAGTGGAGGCAGCAAGCAAATTACAGATTCAGGGGCAAGATAAGCCAGTCTACCAGGCAGTGGTGAGTCAGCGGAGGGGGAGTAAGTGGAAAAGGGATAAATTCAACCAATCCCAATGTTGCAACAAATTCTGTCCATGAAAATCACTTCTTAAGTGGGTCAGTGAGCCAGACAAGCTCCAACATCTCATGATTCTGTTCTGTGTGGGGCAGCAGCCTCCTTCTCTTGCCAACTGGCCAGCCACAGGGGCTTGGAATTCCATCTTCTACTGCCTTCTTTTCCAACAGCTTTGGAATGATTTGAATCCATTTCCTTGCCAAGTTACTCATCAGAAACCCTCACAAAGAGACTGAGAGAAAATATCTATAGGGAATCATATGGTTAAAATATTAGGGAGAAAATTTTCAAGAATATGAGTCTAAACCACTCATATACCCAGTTTCTAATAAGTAAAAATCAGGAAGGGGTGCAGGTAGCACTAATTATAAGCACCAAAGTAATCACTGGAGGGAAAAATCAAATCAAAACCTCAGTCATTTAAAGATCTGTACAAGGAAATGTTGACCCTCTCAACATTATTTCCCCATTCTTGTATCTCAGCGGGGAATCTTGACAGGACACCCTATACTTGGAGATTGTTCAGCCAGACATTAACCTCATCTTGTGAATTACTTATTCTTCAAATACAACCAGCTACACTACTGAATTATCATCTCTCATCCTTGTTTCATTAAAAACAAAAACAAAGAAACTATTTGTACAGGACAAACAAATTAGTTTGGAAGCCTCCACGCACTACATATACTATATCTTGCTTTTGTCTCCTGGATCCTGGATATGGTATTTTTTTGATCTTTATGCAAATTTCATTCATTCATATCACAACTATAGTCTCACTGATATAGGAAAACCACATGTAACCCCATCCCCCGCAAATAAACAACAACCACCAAAACACAAAAATGTCTTTCACCACCACAAATGGGTATCTGCTCAGCCAATTATAGTCTTAGAAAATTGTGTGGAGAGCTGAAACGTTAAATGACTGGCCTAGGGTCACGTCAACAGTATGATTCAGAAACAACTTGAATCAAGATGCTCCTGAAACTAAGGTCAACGCTCTCTCCACTATATCTTTTATTTTTTTGTGGAGAGGCATCACGAACCCCGTTGGAAGCCTGATGAACTTCTAAGAATAATGTTTTTAAATGCATGAAATAAAATAAATACAATTATAAAAGAAAAATATTTTTCTTATTCAAGTTCACGGAGACTCTGAAATCTATTCATGGTTCCCTTAGGGGTTTGTGAATCCCACATTAAGAATCCATACACTACATGAGGCTGCTACTCTTCCAAAAATAATCATGGTACGATGCAGCTTTGCAATCATTCTGTAGCCTGTTGAATAAACATGGAACTTGGATGACGTGTCAATGGCTATCCATTCAGCATCCAGGTATGTGGTATTCTGAGGTACTTGGAACATGTGTGACAAAATATGAATAATTTGTGGGCTTGTGAATACAGTAAAGAAATATTTGGGGAGCGTTTACTATGTGTAAGGCACTGAGAAAATCTGTACCATATATCTGAGGTCTAAGCCAGGGGTCAGTAAATTATGCCTCAAGGACCAAATCTGCCTGCCTCCTGCTTTTTTATAGCCCTAGTTAAGCATGTTTTTTTTTACATTTTAAAAAACCACAAAATTTATTTTAAAATGTAAAAAATAATCTTAATTTGCAGTTATATAAAAGCAGGCAGAAGGTCAGATTTAGTCCATAGGCCATAGTTTGCCAACCCCTGGTGTGGGCCAATGCAGGTTTATCCCACATGCCATCTTTCACTGGAACTCTGAATCCACAGCTGATGAAACAAGTTTCAGAGAGAAGTTAGTTCAAAGCTAAAACACAGCAATCTGCATCTTAAGAGATAGGTTGAATGATATTCTGGTGGGATTTCAGATCACTAAGGTAGGTTCTGGTTACAATAGATTCATGTTATAACAAAGCAACATTGGTTAACACAAAGGTAGATAGGTTTCTAAGCCAAGAAGGAGATAAGTGTATCTTTGGTATTAATTCAAAGGCATGTGGGTCTGCGAATATGTTACGTACAGAATGGATCTGAGGTAAGCCAATGGAGAAATTTTAGGGCATAAAGGATAGAGAATAAACTTAGGAATTAGGAAAATATTGGTATAAATCTTACTGGATGTGTGACCCTTGGCAAGTAACTTAATCTCTCAGTATACCAGTTAACCTTTTAAGGCAAGAATTATCAGCATTGGTATCTGTATTGACAGAAGGAATTTCTTCAATGAGAATTCTATATGGTGACAGAATCATGACTCCAGTTTAGATAGGGTTCTGCCTTCCCTCCCCACCTGCCTCCACCAAAAAGAAACCCATAGGAACGCTAGACACCTTAAAAGTATAAACATCTCTAAGTTTGTCTGTCCAAGTGAACTTAAAGCAATTCCAAGTTTAGCACAGTGAGAGCACTGCCTAAGAAAACGCTATGATAAACTGATTAAGAAATTATTTTTTGAAAAAGTAAAACCAATGAAAATGGAAACAAGGAACTTCACAGTCTTCAAACTTTTCTTTTTCTCCTCTTACAAATTCAAACCAGCTAAAGCAATTGAGATTGAACAGTAGGAGAAAAGAACGGTGTTCCCTCAGGCCTGAGGCTTTAATAATGCACCATCAACTTCTCAACATGGGGGTTTTTCAGTAGCAAGGTACTAAATGAAAGACAATTTTACAGGCAACATAAACATGACCAGAGACAACCTGATGTATGGGTGTTATAAGGATCCAAATAATGCTTAAACACCTAACCTTGCCTTTACAATGGATTGTAGCCTGGTTTATTGATTCTGCTTAATGAACTGGGGATCTGCCTTCCTCCTTTTTTCTTTTTTTCAGAATTTGTCAGACTCATAATCAGGATGTTAAAATAAACTGCTACTTATTAATGGCCTTTATATTTCCCAATGACTTCAGAATTCAATCATCTCTGCTCAACCTGAAGGAGGGAAAAACTACTATAAATTGGTTACAAGTAAATACAAATTGCCCAGAAGCAGCACCCATTGGTTGGCCTCTCTTAGATTTCCTGTTCTGACATACTAAACGCAGCAATTTTGTCTCCACCATCTCTTATTAGAAAATGGATGTATTATTTTTCCCCCCTGAATGCTGCAATTACAATAATTGAATTTAAAACAGGGATTGAGTTTCTCTGTTTGGAGGAAAGGAATCATTGTTTATTTCTGATTAAAATCAAGGGCCCTGAAAAGAGATTGTACAAATTCTGGATTCAGTATCCCTGAGTGACTCCTAGTCAGGCCAGAAAGGCAGTTAGGAAGAGAAGAGAAAATTAAAATGCAGAGGAACACACTGCCTTGGCAGCCAGCTCTGTCTTTGGACTCATTTGCTTTGTCTCCTGGCCTTCAGTCACCAACACCCTGGTGACAGAGGCAATCAGAACACTGCCATATTGTCACATTTTAAATGGCAGCGGTGCAAGGGTTTCCCACTGTGTTAAAAATTAAGAGTTAAAATGTAGGAAAAAACAAACACCTCTTTGTGTTCAAAACGCCCATCCACTCAGAGACCTCTAATATTTCTGGTAGGCTTGTATTCCACCAAGAGAGACCTCTCTTCACTGCGGCACTGAAGAAGCAATCGAGTTTCTAAACTATCCTGCTTTTTCTGAGCTCTTCTGACATGGACAGCAACAAGCCAAAAAATTGGAAGAGATACTGAGACTACGATGAAGCTCTCGCTTAATGGGAATCAGACGACCGCAGATTTAGAAGTAAAAGAGAACTGGGTCATGGAATTCTGTCCCTTTCATTTTACAGACTTGAGGATATGACATGCCCTCAGATACACACTGGGCTAAGTAAGCATCACCATGGGATTTCCTGACTCCTAAGGTCTAGCTGAGGAAGGCAGCGTAAAGACAGATACCTGAGATGCAAAAGAAAAGTCAATGAGCAGACACTGTGGGCAAAATGAACCTAACATAGGAAGGAAGGCTCATTTCTATCTGGGAGATCAAAGGAGGTGCCAAGGCAGATGTGGATCTTGAGGGATGTGTGATAAATGCTATTCAGGTCTAAAATACAGATGGAGAAGTTAAGGCAAGGTCAGAAGACCAGAGCCTTGGAGTGGAAAGGGATTAGCCTACTCTCTTCTATTTGCTGCTGATGAAACTGAGGCACAAAGAGAGTCAGTCACTTGCCTGAGGTCACCCAGGTCCTAAATAGCAGGACTGGGATTCAATCTTGGGTCAGTCCACCACAAATCCAACTTTTTTTTTTTAACAACCCAACTATCTCTGACTTTCTTTTCCCCCTGGGTCTTCTTTGAGGTCCCTTCCAACTCAGCATCTCTGATATTTCTGGCCTATTACATAGGAATAATGGAAAGATTTTTAGATTTTTATAGCACAGTATCGCTCCATCACAATCACATATCATTCAGCCATTTCACAACTGATGGGCATTTACAGGACTTGGAAGAGTTGAGATAAAGAACTGAGAAAAAAAAAAAAGAATTATTTAGAATAGGTTCCAGTCCTATTTCATTTCTCTGGCCACAGTTTCTGCTTGATGGAAAATAAGTGGGTTGGGTTGGATAATCTCTGAGGTTCCTTTCAATTGTAAATCTATGATCCCCAAAAATAAAAAAATTTTTGAAAATGTCGAGGAAGAGTCTTTGTATACCTCCTCTCTCCTTGGAAGGACTGAGTCATATAAAATATTTCTCCTTCTTTTAAAATCCATACTACCTGGGATAAGGTTTCTAACTTAACTAAGCCCTAAGGATGTTCTTGCATTATTTGGTGTTCCCTACAATAATTTTTTTTCAAAAAAAAGCAATTTACTAAATAAGTGAAAATTTTCCCCCATTTCCTACTTGGCTTACTTATTAAAAAGGGACTTTCCATCCCATCAGGTAGGTTGGCAAGGTTAAGATTCAGAACCCCGTGGGGCTTCGAGACTGTTACTGTCACTTTTCTGGCAAGGAACAGTCCCTTTTACTTGGTTCTCCTTTCTCCTTAAGCTTTATTATGTGTTTGAGTAATCAATAAAAGGTTCTATGGCAAGGGGTTTATTTTACCCCATAAATCCGAGGAGGCAAGAAGGATATGAAGACATCAGTATTGATGGGCTGTGTGGCTCTGTAACTCTGCAAGGGGGAAATACAAGCAACAGATTTAAATCTAAGAGGCCAGCACAGTAGCAGCAGTTACCAGGCTTGGATGGCAGCAATCATAAACCCACTCGGCAAGATCTATGGCAAATTCAGCTGGAAATCCAAATGATAAACCAATGGCATTCTCGTAGCAAGAGCAGGAGAGAGACAAAAAAAGAAGAAAGCATTGAGAGAGGTGGCAGATTACCCATAAGAATGAAAGACACACTTGAAATCACTCTCAGAAATCTACAATTACAACACAGATAGATAGGAAAAGGTGGTCAGCCAAAGGCAAATACTCATCAAAGTCCCGCAGGAAAAAAGGGCTTCGGTCATGAATTTTAGTGTTGGATGAGAGCTTGGTGACTCTCTAGTTCCATTCATACTAAAAAATGAACTCCTCATTGCAACATCCCCAAAAAGGGAATCCAGTCTTTGTTTGAAAACTTCCAGTTGTAGGCTCTAGGGGGAGCAGTGCTGGACTGGGGAATCAGGAAGACCTGAGTTCAAACTCCTTCTTCAGGTACTTCATAGCTGTGTGATCTGGGTGAGTCATTCAATCTCTGTTAACTTATATTTCATGACATAGAACTCCATTCAAAGGTTTGCTGTGAGGATCTAGTGAGACAACATTCCTTGACCGAGTAACTGAAAATCAATCAATCAGCATTTGTTAAGCGCCTACTGTGTACCTAACATGGTGCTAGGCATTAGAAAACATAACAGTCACACCCTCCATATTCAGGAAAGACAGATCAAAGGATCATTGATTGTGAGCTGGAAGGGACCTCGAGGGCCATGCAATGAAGAAGACCCCTGGCAGGAGGACGACTGACCTAAAACCCTGGATTGCCTTGTAAAGGTCAAACAGAGTGCTCAGCATGGCATCTGCCCCATTGTAGATGCTCACTGTGAATGAACCAATAAATAAGGAAAACGCTAAAAGTTACAAAGTAGATGCCAATCTGCCTTAGTGGAGGTGTTTTCTCACCAGACATTTCATACCTCAAAGAACTCACAGCTCTGGTACAAAAAGATGCTTGTATATGTGCATATACCTATGTATGTATATATGTATATACACAGATGTGTATATATTATTGTATATGTAGTGCATATCGATATCTACTATATACTCATATGTATATGCTATAATATATGTAGCATATTTATATGTATACGCAACATACCCACATACATAAATACATACATGCACACATATCTAAAATGTGTACTTAACTGTGCACATGGACTTATTTGTGTAAGTTACTTGAAGACAAGGCCTCTTTCTTTTTCTTTTCGTTTTTGTACTTATATCCCTAGAACCTATCTATCATAATGCCTGGCAAATAGCGGATGCCTCAAAAATGCATGTAGATTAACTGTGTGTGCACAAAAAGAATGTAAGTACCACAAAGGCAGGGATTATTTTGTGGACTCTGTATCCCCAACTATTACCCAGTAACTGGTATATATAGTAGGCAAATAAAAAAAAATGCTTGTTGAATCACTGACTGAGTGATTGAATAGTTGAAAAAATTCTACCAAAGCTGCCTACATCCCAAGTGGGTACCTGCCACCCCAACTCCAGGCTGAAAAATCACCTTCTTCCTAGCAGAGGGTAAAGCTAATGGGAAAGGCAGCCTGCTTGGCTCCTTTTGGAGAAAACAGTTCTCTCCAGCATTTCTGAACCCCCCACTCCTCTGTGCCTTGGAAAGAGGACATGTAAGTAACAGTTTGCAAGCTGCCAGGAGCGTGGGTTTCACAGCACACATTGCAAACGCTCACGCCTGTCACCGCGAGGTGACAACAACGCTCTCCATGTCTCCTTCCCTCCTTCCAGCTCTCTTCCCTCCTAGATCTTAAAGGGTTACGCCTGCAAATTGCCTCGCTGTGCTTCTGGGACAGCATGAAGGATGACTGCCATTGCCGCGGTCAGCGATGACAGCGCCAATTTGATGTGCTGCCATCAAGGGCCTTCTAAGAGCTGAGCGCCCTGATGGTTTTGTGATGCGAATAGTCACATTGCAAAATGGTTTTCCTCTCCCGCTGCCTCTGCCTCCATCTGCTGCTGGGCTAAGGCACAGCCGGTTGCCTGCCTGTCACAGCATGTATTAAAATTAGCTGGGGAGGAGGCACTCAGTTGTGCTAATTACATTTTAATCATTGGAAATGTGTTGGCAAATCAAGCCTTGATTGCCATCTCTGAGTCTGTCTCCTCCAGCAGAGTGGAGGGGCTGTCTGCATTAGCCAAGGCCTGCTGGGTCTTCTCCTTTCACAGAAGATAGAATATGGGCCCCGCTGGCCCACCACTGAGACCACTTTGGCACATTATTAAAAAGCCACAAGGCTTGTTTCAAATCATCCCTGTGTGAGATCTGCTCATTCTCACTTCCCTGGGCATTCCAACCACTTGGTGCTTTTAACTAGAGCTGCAGTGTGCTGGGTTTACCTTGTGCGTTTCAAATGCTTGTGTGTCCAGGCACAGAGGGAGAAAATTAAAGGCAAGGTGAGGCTTGGTAGTGGTGTTTGGGGGCAGGGCAGAGGGCAAAAGATGATGAGATAACGGTAGACTCTTTATTCAAATTGGAGAATAAAGAAGACAGGGCTACTGTCAAAAGGCAACCACCAGAACAAGGGAAGACTTATCTGAACTGATGCAGAGAAAAGTCAGAAGAACCAGGAAAAAAACAATACCGATGACGCTATTCCTTTGTTACAATGTAAAGAATAAGAAACGAAGAGAATGAGGAAACAATATCCACATGATAACTCTAACGATGGAAAACAAAGTAGAAGATAGTGTAATTAAAATGATTCTTCAGAGAAGACAGGAGGAAATTCACTAAGTTTGTCCTTGCAGAAGTGGCTGATAACAGATGTGGTCTCTATGTTGGTTGGATTTGTTTATGTTTTTTCTTTGTTGTAAAGTAGGGGCATATTCAAAAGTAACTGAGAGGTAACAATGAAAGGCATATATGCTAATAAATGCCCTAAAAAGGAAACTTTTATTCCTTTTTCTAACAGCTCTCTAAATATAGAGTGGTCTCATCATATAGCTGGTGTTTAGGGAAAGGATAAGGGACAGTTCATCCTACTGTTTTGAGGTAGTAACTATGATCAAGGAGTCCAGATGGAGTTCACTGCTTTTCTGATTGTGGGAGAGATCACAAATTAGGGTGTCTGTGTTCTGTATAGTTGAGAAGCCCACAAGGACCTTTTTCAGCTCTTGAATAAATGTGGGCTCGAAGGCAGAAGATGGTGACTGACCTTCGCACAAGGCCCATGCAGAGAAAATCATTTGACGCTTATTTTGCCAAGTTGGACTGAGCTTCCCGAACAGCTGAAGTTGAAACCAGAGGATAGCGTACTGAACACACAACAGACAAAGAAGCAAGGCTAAGAATTTTTTTTTAACTAATAAATAAGATTTTCAAAGGTTTGACATGCCCTTGTAATAATATGGAGTTCTGGGGGAGGTCAAAAGGGAATGTTTGTAATTAATTTGGAAAATGATGTCTGTTGGTTTGGCTTTGCTATCCTACAAATACTGTTAGTCCATACATCCCTTCTTTCTTTCTTTTTTTTTTTTAATTTGCCCCCATGTTATAGATCATAAAATAGTGTCTAAAAATAGATAGGAAAAACAAAAAAAATCAATATGGTGCCAGCAATACAGTACTGAGAAGAAACTTCAATAAGAAAGGCAGACTTGTAGCTGATGATAATACAAGTGAATAACTCCATGAAAACAACCATTTTCTGTTCTTTTGACCTAGGCCTTCTCAACAGCCTCATCTTCTACCCTTCTACCAAAAACAAAACAAAAACATGCGAGATTTCCACTCAGGCACAATGACATGAATCCCTTAGGGTTGGCTAGTTCTTTTACAAGCATGAACACAATCAGTAAGAATTTTTTCAACTCCTTCTCTTCTTAAGGCACTGTACTGGGTAACTCTGGATAAAAGATGAAACCAGTCCCTGCCCTCAAAGGGCTTATATTTTTATCGGTGAGGTTAGATCAGGAATAGCAAACCCAGATGTTAAGCTTTCAACTCAACAACTTCTCAATGAATCCCACGAAGAACTGAATGGATTAGGAATCACAACATGAGCTCACACTTTTTGAGTTTGCCACTTTCTACCTCAGTTACCAGGTAAGTCACCTTGCCATTCTGGACCTCAATCTCCTTCACTTTCAGATGAGGACATTAGTCTAGATAGCTCTCTTCTGGGCCTGATTAATACAATGATCCTTTGACAGCAGGCTCGGTCAAAAGAGACCAACAAATTATTATTATTTTTTTTTTTTGGAAGAGGGAGATGAGTCAGTCTCAGTTAAGTGACTTGCCCAACGTCACATAACCAGTAAGTATCAAGTTCTGAGGTCAGATTTGAACTCAGGTCCTCCTGCCTCCAGGGCTGGTGTTTTATTCATGCTGATGCCTAGCTCCTCATATTCTATTTTTTAAAATCAATTTTTATTGCTATCTTTTATTTTCCTGTCACATATTTCCCAGTATATTCCTTTTCTTCTTGTCCCACAGAGAAGTCTCTAATAACAAAGAATTTTAAAAGTGTTAAAAAGTTCATAACTTAGAAGTAACCAACACATCAAGAAAGACTGACATAATCTACAGCGTCGTCCCTATGGATTCCTCCATAATCTGCAAAGAAAAGCAAGAAACACCTTTCCTTCTGTCTTGTTTGGGGCCAGGTTTGGTTATCGTAATCTCACAGGACTCTTCAGTGACTTTGCCGATGTTTTAATTCATATTGTGGCTGTCACTATGTTCACCACTTTCCCAGTTCTTCTAGTATTACATTTCACACCAGATTACCAAAGTCTTCCCATGCCTTCATCACATTCATTGTTTCTTATGAGAAATATTCCAATATATTCCTTTCTTATAACTTGTTTAGCCATTCCCCACATGAAGGGCATCTACTTTATTATTCATTTATTTTTGCTACTACAAAAAAAATGACGATAAATATTTTGGTGCATAAGAGAGCTTATGTTTTTGAGATCTCTGGGGTCCATTAACTTGGAGCCAAAGAGTAGGGATAGTGCACCCTGACTGTGGCACAATCAAGACGCATCCTGACAGAGTTGGAGTTAAGGATCTCAGCAGTAAGGATGGCCTTGAATTGTGGTCTGGATGAATGTTTGCTGCCCTGGATGATCCTGAGGGAGCAACAGGAAAAACCAACACCAGGGCTGATTGACCCACACACAGTGTCATTCTCTTTACTCAGGCCTTGCTAGAGAAAATGTAGAACACACACACATACACACCCACACCCACACACACACAGAATGTGCTTTGCACTATGACTTTTGGGGATGCTGAAAATATACATGTATGTCTATTTAGCTGTTTGTGTATGTGTATATATATCCACACTTAAGACCGTACTATGACTTTTTGGGGAAGCAGAACACACATACTAATATACCTGTACACAACCACACATATTTGTATACACACATGTAAATACACATATATGTACAGGCATATGTGCATCATATATACATACACATAAGCATGCACGTGTGTATATAGACACCCTTAAGACTGCACTATGACTTTTGGTAACATCAGAACACATACATTAATACATATATGCATATATGTACACATATTACATGCATGTAAAGACACACATATAAGTATGGCTGCATTGTATATACATGCATGTGTACACACATATGCATGTGTGTGTGCATACCCACACCTACATACTCTATGCAACAAACCGTGTTTCAGTAAATAGCTTTGGTCACCCCAGTTTGGCCTCTTTGCAGGGCACTAGCTGCGCATTAACGAGCTCGTCTGATATAGATGAAAAACACGCCTCCCCATACCTGGTCAAGGTTCACCAAGCTCCTCTTCATGACTCATCTCATGGGAGCCCACCACTTAGACAGGAAGGTGGGGAGGGTTACTAAGGCTTTTTGACAGAGAAGACAACTGAGGCTACTCAGCGTCACACATCCCAGGATACTGCAGCCTCATTCTGTCTGGCACAGCTGCTTCCCTGGTCCTGAGAAAGGCAAGCCTCTTCATTCCTGGTACATGGTTTTTTGTAACAAAGCTCTGATATTACAGAAAAGACAGGGATATGGAAGAGCTGGCCTGCACTGGCGTGTTTGGAAATTCCCTGAACGGGCCTCAGAGAGGAAAGATCTTTAGTCCTTGGGTTTACACACACCTTCTTTTGAAGAGGAAAGAGTTTTCTGAGGATATCAGAACACCACCCATTCTGTCACAAAAATAGTTCTTTACGATAGGTGCTATGGCCAGGTTTGATTTACACCTCTGATACTAACTGACTATGTGAACTACTTTGGAGGGTCACTAAGCTTCCTGTGATTCAGTTGGCTCACGTTTGGACAGCATCTGAGGGCCTTTCCAATTTTCTATCTAGGATTCTAAAAAGTCATGTTACTTCTGTAGCCTCCATTTCATCCTCACAAAATTGGAATGACCTGAAGCTGCTGCAATCATAGTGTGAGGTGGTCCCATCCCTTTACTCTATATTAGCAAGACAGGATCCTGTGAAAAAGCCCCTTTTCCCCTCCTCTGATACTTAGTAGAGAAAGCACAGACACTAGTGGCAAGCACTGGAAATACACAAAGAAAACCCATGTCCTGCCTTCAAGGTACTTACTTTCTACTGATGGAGAAAATGTGTGTATAGACATATCTTTACACATACACACACATGCACACACACATTCTATCTCTCTATGTACATATACACATATATACAATAATACACACATAACTATGTGTATGCACACATTTATGTATGTATATGTAAACATTTTCTTTTACATATTTACATACTGCCATATATTCATATATATATATATTTGCTTTCACATGTTATCTTACCCTATTAGAGTATAAGTTCCTTGAAGGCAGGGCTGGTTTTAGCCTTTTTTTGTGTGTCCCCAGTAGTTAGCTCAGAGTCTGGCTCTTAATAAATGCTCTCTGTCTGACTGATAGGAATATACTCCTTTGAAAAGACCCTTAATTGTTTTTCCTAAGATCATGTCTGGTTCTTCCTAAGAACATCTTGTCTTTTCCTAAGAATATCTCTCCAGGTGAATGGATGGCACTTTCTCTCTGTGTTCAGCAATACACTTGTCCTTTTTTTTCCACTCTCTTGGGCAGTGAGGGAAAGGCAGATGACACAGACTCGTGACTCCTTCCCACTGCTCTGCCTCCACGTTCTTTCCCTTCTCTGTTGAAGGCTGGTAAAATATATCTGGCCCCTAATCTGACTGCCTGATTCACAGAGAGACCAAATAGATGGGACGGCTACCATAAGCTCGACCTCTGCTGGAAAATTCTGCGTCCCCTCTCACTACAGGATCTTCTCATGGTACATTCTTAGTCAGTCTAGAGATCTGGGATTAGGCTGTTTAGAATGAATCTGCCATTAGGTACTACACTCCCTGTAACTGTTTCAACAGGTTAAGAAATAAATCAAACAGTGGTTTTAAGGAGTATTGTTCTCTAAGTATACATTTTATCTTTTGATTACTGAGCTGAAACAAGTCATGGGACCTAACCAGTTTACCTTCAGTGCCTTCAGGGAGGACGGTAACAATGAAAATCCTGATTTTTTTTAAAGGACTTTGCATACATGACAACTTAGATGTTCCTCTGTCTCAGATGAGCCCTTCAGGCCTAGATTAAGTGCATTCCTTAATTTTCATCTCTCCAGGGGAAGCATAAGGAATGCAAAGCTGGTTCTCTCTAGTCTATAATTCTGTCTGACAGGGGCACCAGAGGTATTTCTGATGGCTGTCGACTTTCATGACTAGAGAAGCAGCTACAGAATTCAAATTACCCATAATTTGGATGAGTTGTCACATGGTAAAGTGGAAAGAATCCTAAACTTGGAGTCAGAAGATTTGGGTTCAAATCCTTGTTTGGACACAGCTCTGTTAACACTGGGCAAACACTTGAATTCGCAATTAAAGCCTCAGTTTCATGAACTGTAAAATTAGGGCATTCAACTAGAACTATGAGTTTTCTTCCTCTTTTTAAAACAGTAATCTTATGATAATTCACGAAAAATGACTCTAGTGAAAGCAAATTAATTTTTTGGGTGAAGTTATTTATACATTTGGCATAAAACAACTATTGTAATATGGAGCATCTATGTTTTATTCCAAGATATTTTACTTGTGTTATTCAGTCTTTTTAGTCATATCTGACTCTACGTGGCCCCATTTGGGATTTTCATGGCAAAGATACTGGAGGTTTGCCATTTCCTTCTCTATCTCATTTTTACAAATGAGGAAACTGAGGCAAATAGGATTAAGTGACTTGCCCAGGGTTGCACAGCTAATAAGTGTCTGAGTCTAGATTTGAATTCAAATCTTCCTGAGTTTTACTTTTATTTGACATAAATTTCTTTCATTTCCTTTTTTGGGTACATCCCCTTGTTCTCTTATGCCAATACCTAGCTAACAAAGCTTTGTGTATCAAAAGCAATCTATGCCTTTCACAGTGTGATATTTAAAACTTTCTACAATCTAAGTTCAGTCTCTTTTTCCACACTTATTTCCTACTGCTTTTTTCTCACATCCTCTTTGCAGAGAATCGTAGAATATCAGTGTGGAAAGGACTTTAGAGGCCATGTAGCCCTAAATGGCTGACAGTCGACCTTTGCTCCCCTAAACAAAGCCATTTATGACCATTGGGAAGTGCTTCCAAATAACAATGCTAAACTTGCATCTTTTTGGTAATTTTGCTGTTGGAAGCAAAGCATAAAAAGCGCAATCACTCTTTCATGTGGTGACCCTTCAAATATGTCTAAACAGTTCTCAGATGCCTCTTAAACCTTCAGCCTTCCCACTCTGGAACAATCTTCTGCCCCTGAAGCTCCCTCATCCCACTGATGATTCCCCCAGAAACCTCCATTTGAGGGAGGGGGCTCAGGCTGGCCAATCTCGATCCCCTCTATTGGATCTACTTCTGGCCTCCTAGACTTGGACAACATCTGCTGTGCTCACCATCGAGACTGTCCTCTTCTGCATGGTACCTAGTTATCAATGCCTTTCCAAAATGTGGCAAACATAGTTTTCTAGCTAGTCCACACAAAGAACACTGAGGTTTGCTAAAAAACCAGAACTAGTCTTGATGACTCTACCCCTTGACTCACTAGTCTTGTAAACCTTCCACAGAAGGAAAGGAGGTTAGTTTGGCATGTCCTGTTTTGAAGATGCCACTTCCCTTTCTAAATGTTGACTAGCCACCTCTTTAATAATTATGTTGTAGAGTTTTGTCAGGAATCTAAGTCAACCTCACTGGCCTATAGGTTTTGGACTCAATTTTTTTCCCATTTCTGAAAAATGGGACACAGCAAATGTTTCTCCAGTCTTGCAGTATCTCTCCGTGTTCTCTGGTCTTTCAAACATCACTGACAGGCTCTCATCAATCAGATCAGCTTGTTCATTAACCACGGATGTCATTCCTCTGGGCTAAGTAATGCGAACTTATCAAGGACGGCTAGATGCCCCCTTCCTGTCTCTTTAATTACTGTGAATGTAAGATCCTTCTACACATTTTTATTCTGTCCTTTCTAGTCCAAAACTCATTCTCCTCAGCAGGGAAAATATAAAACGGCGTAATTTTTTAAAAAGCAAAAATTGAATAATTTTATCTTCTCTTTGCAATAGGTTCCCATTGTTCTTCCCACCCCAAATAGAATTTTTTATTCCCCTCTTTGATCTTATTTCCTTCCTATTACTTCTCAAAAAAGTCCTTTTCGTTTCTTCACATTTTTCAGCTCATCTGAGCTTTGCCACTGCTAACACTATCCATACAGGACCATCCAATCATTCTCTAGTAATTATCTGATTTCATTTCCATATTCTGTGGGTGTCTTTTAAGATATTTAAGTGACTTCGCTAGTTCTTTGTGCATTCAAATAGTTTTGTAGATAATTTATATTTTTTCTCATTGAAACAATTTCTCTTTTTGCTTTGAGATTTTCATTTTTTTAGACCTTCCATAACTTCTTGAGTGACTTTTCTTGTAGTTTTTGGTAGCCTAAAAAAAATTCCTTCTCTTAACACAATCTGGAATGCATATAAGATGATACCCAGTTTTCTTCCTCTTTTTTCTAATTAAGATGGATTGGTTATTTGCCCTTAAACATTTCTACTGTCTCCTCCTTACTACCATTTCCCAAACTTCTTGGTGAGGACTGGAAGTTGTTATTATCAGTCCTGTCATTATTTGACATTACAGGGAACTCTTGGAGTCACTTAAGACAAGTCAAGACATTATTAGCTGCCCTTTCTGCACACGTGCACACACACACGCACATATACAGACACATACATCTAAGAGATGAATAACTGAAATTATCCATTTCCATTACAAGTGTTCTTTCTGTGCCAGACTTCTGATGCATTTCCCAAAATCTTCATCTACTTCCTCTTTCTGTTAAGGGAGTCTGCAATATGTTCTGATTACAATATCACATCTCTTTTTTCCCTCTCTTCATGCTAGCATACATTCCCATAAGGGTTCTTCGATCTCTCTCTGTCAGTATATTTCCCTAACAGACAACACTGCTCTGCCCCATTTACAGTATCGTTTAATTCTTATTATAATTTTGAATAAGCTTTACCCATCCAAAGCCATGTTTGAATTAAGGGCCTCATCTTTCTCTCTATAATTTAGTCACATGTAGGAGCTCAGACCTTGAGTTAGGTTGTCTAGTTCATTTTGCTCACTGCACATACTTTGTGTCTTTGCGTAGAGACCCTC
Source organism: Notamacropus eugenii (assembly GCF_028372415.1). Taxonomy (NCBI): domain Eukaryota; kingdom Metazoa; phylum Chordata; class Mammalia; order Diprotodontia; family Macropodidae; genus Notamacropus; species Notamacropus eugenii. Next base: position 45,694,825 of record NC_092873.1, read on the forward strand.
TGACTTCTTGGGTTTAACTGCAGGTTGCTTCCTTGGATTTTATCTCTTGTAGATTCCTGGGCACCTATTTCTACTGTTATTTTCCCTATGCCATAGATCACACACACACACATACACTCACACACAATTCTAATCTAGGCAAATACATTATGGCTTGCCCTTTCTGGAGCAATCCTTCTTTATCCAGGACCCCTATCATTCCTTTCTTTTGAGCTGTGACCCAGAATTCCAATCTCCATTCTCAGAAACCATCTTCTTAACCAGTTGATCACCTGCTAAATTTATCTTTTCCTTCTGAATCCTTTGCCAAAACAAAACAGCAAGGAAGAGAAAACTGGGTCTATAAGATCTTCACTTTATTATTACCTAAGGACTTCAAATCATAAGCACTGCTTTCTAGATTCTTTCGGTATCTTTTGTGCGCCCATGTGAAATCACTACAATTAGGTAGGAGTGATTCAATTTGACATGTCTTGTCAAGTGTCTCCTTGTTACAACCTGGATACATGCCTTGGGGAAATAGCAAACCTCTCTATCATTATTAGGTTGAAAAATAACTTAGTACCTGTTCAATAAGGAGGGACTCAGCCATAACCATGGGACTCTTCTTCCTCAGACCCTTAATCGAGGATGGGGATTCTCATCTATATAGCCATACAATTACTTGAGGGATAAGCAGCTGATTCTTTCTCCAAGTTTTCAGCCCTTCCACCTTCAGGAAGAAGCCCACACTTATTTTTTAGCCCTTTGTCCAGTGGTCTGTCTTCTCTTTCTCCTCTGGGCACCATCTTTCCTCCTTCTAAGCTCTGGATGTTGGTCAGTATTTATCCCCCTCTGCCTTTTCTTATCTCTTTTCCTTTGTTTTCATAATAAGGCTCTCCTTCCATTTGCCTTTTTTTTCTTTTCAGAGAGGAAAGCTTCATTATCCTTGATAATCTGGAGAATAGAAGGGCATTACTTGATCCCCTATATCTTCTTTTCTAGGAGGGAAATCAGCCTTTACTTGGAGTACAGATAACAACACTTGGCTACAGAAGAAATTCTCACCTTATACTCCACACGTGTCGGAAATCTACATTCTCAGTTCCCTGTTTTTAACTAATAGTTGCTCTAAATGACTAAACTAGGACAAGTCAATTAAACAGAAACAATTTGTCCTCATGAAGTGGCAACACAATGACTGGCCCAAGATCACACAATCAGTCTCAGAGGTAGCATTGGAATACACAAAAGGGCAAAAGTAATATCATCCCCTTTTCCCTTACTCCTCCAAAAAGCAAAGAAGTTGTCTACAAGACTTAATTGACCTCAAACTTAAGCAAGCACCTCTGAGCATAAAAAAGGCAAAGACAAGGAGTCAGTAGTCCCCTTGTATCTGACTCTCCATGACCCCATTTTGGGTTTTCTTGGCAAAGATACTGGAGTGGTTTGCCATTTTCTTTTCCAGCTCATTCTACAGATGGACAAATTGAGGTAAACAGGGTGAAGTGACTTGTTCAAGGTAATACAGTTAGCAAGTTTCCGAGGCTAGATCTGAACTCAAGAAAATGAGTCTTCCTGACTCCAGGCCTGGCACTCTATCCACTGAGCTACGTAGCAGCCCTAAAACAGTCACTACACTCTGATCAGGGCAGTTCCTTAATGAAGGATGGGTGTTGGCAGAATGGAGAGTTTCTTTTGCCTTTTAAGGGAAAAAAAAAGGTACACAGTAGGGGTACTTGCTAGATATTTTGCCAACCACACCTGTCTTTTTTGATTCTACCGTATCACACAGTCTTTAAGATTCTAATATTTTACAATTCTATGATTTCCAAGGACTGAAATTCTAGGATTAAACATATATACAAGCCAGTAATCACTCCACCCTGAAGTTCTATGGGTCTATGATTAAAACCAATACATACCAATAAACAAGGTTCCTTGAATCCACAGAGCTCTTCAAAGCACATTCATAAAGTCATAGAGGCTCACACACACCCATATACCCCTAGGCTAGACAAAGGGGGAGGGAGGACTTGCTTTGCATATGGCTGGGCTTGAGTTACTAGAGTGCTTTGAGCTCCCTTTCACCAATTAAAGTATATTAAACTTTCCCAGCTGTGAGAGTTATCCAAGCCCATGAGTCAGAGAAGAGACCCCTGAGTCACTTGTATTGCAATTCAAAATCTATTCTTTCATGACTGTTGACAGTTAATGCAAGTTGCCTTGAATAGAAGCTTTATTAGGCGAACGTGATCCCTTTTCCCCTCAAGGGTAAAGCAAATCTGCCATCTTTTTCCAGTAATAAAATGCAATAAAGCCCAAAACAACCAAAAACTCAACAACTTGAAAAGGAAACCAAAACAACAAAACCCACCATAAATATTTCAGTGTTAGAAATGTTCACAGAATTAATGGGCTAAGAATGTAGTCTCTATGCATTCCTTGTCCCCCCTGTTTTTTCCTGAATCACCCTTTACTCAACAAATTAAATGTCAGTGGAAATTTGGCAAACTTAATTCAAAACTATTCTCTCTGCAAGTGATATAAGAAAGCAATATATCTCCTAAGAGCATAGAAAGTCCCTCTCTTTCATTCAGCACTTACAACACACATGTGGGTATACCAGCACACCACCTCCCCTTCCCACCCAGATATACACACCAAGGGAGAAATCTTCCATCAGTCTACAGACATTTTATGTGGAGTCTTCCATGAAATCCAAAGTAGTGCCATAAGGTGGTTGGAACATTAGCCAAGATGAAACCTTCGGGGCCATACACGCTACTGTTTTCAAATCTGTTCTTTCATCTGATGTGCCAGTCGAAATTACTTCTGCAACATGGTCAGGCCCAACCTGGATGGATTTATAATGCCTCCAATTGCTACGGGCATATTTTTATGAATTATCTAGAGAGAGCAGATAATTCTCTTTTGGTTGCAAGGACTGAGAATTCTTATGCCTAGCATGAACTCTGAAAGTGGCAAGTTTAAACAAGAAGGCTGCAGAGTATGGTCTGATGCCATTGACGGGCACAGTATACAAAGAAGAACCACAACCCTTTTGGCTAGTGTTTCTGTTCTGCAGTAGGGCAACCTGCCATGTTCTCCTACCACAGGGATCATGAAGTCATGGGAAAAAAATATACACACCCATGTACATACAAACATACACACATGTGTACACACAATATACATGTATATAAAACCAGGCATTCATGCATATACACCCATGTGTGATATATAACAGACATAATACAATAAAACACATGCACACAATCCCCATGCTATAGTATATATGCATGATCTATGTATATTCACAGTGCACGTATACGTTTTAGATAGGTGGACATATACACACATACCCCAACATATATGTCCACATGCTTGTGCTTATATGCAAAATCTACCTCTCACCATGTACCTGGCATAACGATGACTGGCCAATGTAAAGTGTCAAATGCAAGCAGTAAGTTTCCTTCTGCATGCAAAGGGGAGGGAGAGAATTTAGAGGAGCATCTTCCGTTGGCCATACAGCCATGATCACCATAGGCATGGTGATGGCATATTATACATACGGCCCTGCAGAAAGGATACACTTTCCATCAACCATTGGTCCTTCTCAAGAGCTGTTGGACTGCACTAAGGAGACAAGGCTAAAAGGAAAAGGAAAGGGGGGGGGAGGGGAGGGGAAAAAGAAAAGAGCCTGTTCCTTCTGCTTCCTACTTCCTCTGTTTATCTTATTTTGTTGATTTCTCCTTCCTCTCTTCTCCTCTCCCCTTGCCTCCCTCCCCAGTAAACCATGGTATCAGGGATAAATTAGTAATTGTGTTCCTACACATCAACTACTTTACATTTTCAAGGTAAAGGGTAATTTACTTTTTTTTTTCTTAATGGGAGGGGGAAAAGAGGCAGAGATGATGAAAAAGGAAGGAGGGAAACTTCTCATTTCCCCTGAGCCCACAAATCCCCTTTTAGAGAGAAAAACATACACCCCTTTTTCTTTGAAATAACACGGATGTGAGCAAAGTGGTGATTTTCCAAATTCTTGGTTACATTTTCAAGTGTATGCCCTTCTTTATATAAATTTATTAGACACATTCAGAGGACTGACAAATTCATGTACTACACAGGAAACCACATACTTAAATTAAAATGGGACACAAAGGAATTTCAATTCCCCTCTGGTACTGATAGCCTTATTCCTCAAGGGCCCTTTCTCCCCACCTGTCCTTGGCTTGCCGGGATTGATATTATGCTATTTCTTTTAAGATACCATCAAGAACGATAATCAAGGTCTAAATTATTTTAATAGCATCCAGGCAAGCAAGGAGGGAGACGTGAAACCAATGCAAAAGATAGCTGTCAGATCTCCTTAAAGAGACTAACAAAGACTTCACTTGGTAATTAACAATGGTAAGTAGTCTTTCCGGTCCCAGAATTCCATTCTAGACCTCTCATGGATGGCATTAAACTCTAGCAAATCTGGAGTTAAGACTCTTGTCCGACAGACTTGGGCTAGAACTGACTTCTCAAAGGCTAACTGACAAGCTGAAATTCAGCTCCCCTATCCCCTCAGCAACTCTGCCTAGGTTCAGCAGCTCCCAGATTTTTCATAACTTACTGGTATCTGGCTTTGTTATTTTGGCAACTCCAGGAAATCTTTGATGTCCATAAGGACAGTGACAACTTAACAAATCAGTAGCTTTTGGGTACTTATGGAAAGAGCGAGAACAAGCCAGCTGCTGTATTTATTGGAGGTGATGGTGGGGTAATTTATTTTCACATACGGTACAAGGATGCAGGCTGGCTGTTAATTTTGTTGTGCTACTGCAAGTTACAATGGTATTAGCCATTGGTTGATTTATTTCAAATTCTCTTTGGCACAGGTCAGAATTTTAATTGTTTCCTGCCTTGTCGTGATAAGATGAATGGGAGTCACTGGACGCTAACTACGTCTTCATCCCTCCGGACTGGAACCGAGGCCTTGGTGCCTATGAGGCCACTGGGGGCGAGTACAGGGATCTCTGTGGGAGCACAGTGGCCTAGTAATAGTTACTGCCTAGGAAGGGGAAAGACCAAATATTTCTTCAAAACAGCTCATTCATATAGTGCTCCTCTCAACAGATGTAAAGGCAGGGCCTAACGTTGATTCTGGCAGAAACAGATGGTGCCTCAGGGTAGCTTTCAGTTCCTAGTGCCCTCGGGGTTAGACTAGGCAAGATGGGAGGGTGTATGTGCGTGGGAGGGGGAAGGGAGAAGGAGGGGGAAGAATGAATGTTGGGGGAGAAGCAGGGGGTTGTGTTTTCTAGCAGCAGGTAAAATCCATTTGTCACACCAGCTCCAACTGGGCTTTTAGCACAGACGTTAATATCTGAAACCAATGAGGCATCCTGTCCTGTGATTTTAGGAAAAAAGTCAGGGGGAGGGGGACCTTGAGGTGGAATCTCAACCCTGACTTTTCTGAAAATGTGGGGATGACAGGTGAGGGAAAGCAGAGAAACTGGGAAAGAGACAGAGAGGGGCGGAGGAAATACAAGCAAGCTGGTGCCTTGCTTCTGAATATATTTTTTCTTCAAAACAAGGCAGTAGTGGTAGTAGTTTATATGGGAGTAAGGGGAAAAAAAAAGAGTGTTTTATCTTCTCATTCCTTCAGGGAAAGGATCCTAACAGCCATACCACAACAAACAAAAAACACACAACCTGAAGAAATTTCTTCTCTGTCTCTCTCTGTCTCTGTCTCTCTCTGTCTCTGTCCCTCTCTGTCTCTGTCTCTCTCTCTGTCTCTTTCCCTCTCTGTCTCTCTGTCTCTCTGTCTCTCTCTCTGAATCTCTGTCTCTCTTTCTCCTCAAGAGCACATCCATCAGTAACCTCATAAAAGCAGTCCCTGCATATTCACTGAGCTCTGAAATATGGACACACACACCCTGCCAATAAATTTTCATCGCAACCAACTTTGAACACTGCCAAAGTATGTGCCACAGAGAGAATCTTTATGAGGGGGTCTCCAGCTGCCAAGATCCCACCTTCATAAAGAAGAGATTTTCATCCATTCTTTCTATTTATTTTGTGTAGAGAAATCAAGGGCAATAAAGCATGAAGACATTCACTCTCCCTGATTCCATTTCGCACTTTTTGTCATCCACGCTTTATCGAGTATCTGAATGAATTTTTAATACGGAGCCACAGAATGCCTGGGCCTTCTATCAAATGCTGGGACTCTATCAATCTGATAACACTTGGGAGTTCTCCGATACACTCAGCCCCGAAGAAGAAACTCTAAAGTTTAGTCATTCTGATGGAATGTAAAAGCTTATATCAGTGACAGGTTGACAGAAAACGCTGTTTTCTTTTCCATTTCATAGACTTCCACGAAAAAACGCCATGAAACATGTCAGGACTTTCTCTGAGTCTATGAAGACAGAGATGGCATCTGCTCCCAGTGGGAAGCCCTTCGAGCCAGGAATACTGTAAAATTTCATCATTCTGAATTCTGACTGACATTCAAAAGAAGGGCACAGAGGGGGGTGTTTACTATATTTTAGAGAACAACATCAATTGCTTGTCTTGGCATATAAATATAGTTTCATAGTATACAATGCTACCTCTGGCATCATCTCGCTCCCGCCTCTCTTAGTAAAAAAGAAAAAAAAATCACCAGTCATTCATGCTCCCCTAAAGAGGATTCTAATTTCTTTTTGTGGATGGGCAGGTGCTTGTATGGCAGATTCCTCCCCCTCCTCTCCTTCCAAGCAGCATCATTTCCTTCACTCAAAGAGAAGGTGGCAGCCAAAAGGGGTCTGAAAACTTCATTCTCAACAAAGCTGCAAGGACTGGGTTCCACAGAGTGGATGAGCAGACCAGGTGTCCTATGCTACTGGCTTGGCTTGGGCAACAGCTGGGGAAGAGGCTGATAGCTGCCATTTTTAACTCTCAATCATAGGATCAGAAGAGCACACACGCAAAAGGAAAAGGACCTCTGGGGCCATCTTGTCTAGTACTCTCATTTTATAGAGGTCCAAAAAGGTTAAGTGACTTGCCCAACGTCCACTGGTGAAGATCAAAGATGCTATGGGTCTCATGGAAACAAAAGTGATAACTGGTTATTCTCCTGGAAGGTTGTTCTCAAATCAGATGGTAGCTGGAGGACAGGACAAGATAAAAGGATTTAGGAAGAAATATTTATATCCAAGGGAATTTCAATACCAGCTAAGCTCCTTGAGGGCAAGAATAATTTCATTTTTGTCTTTGTATTGCCAGCACTTTGTAGAATATCTGACTCTGTATGTAGTAAATACTTAAGAAATGCTAGCTATTTTTTTCTTACGGTTGTTAAAAGCATCACTGAGAACTACAAAGAAGTAACTCACGGCGAATTCTGCACCCAGAGGCCACAGAACATTGGAGCGAGGGAGATTTCTGTTCCGGAGAGACCTGCAAACCTCTCGTAAAAGGTCCTTCATGCTGCGGACTGGGCGCCGGGACTGGGAGCTGAGTACAGCCCTGCCGTGGCCGCAGCACCGAGAGGAACAGATCCGAGCGGGCTTCAGGGACGGGATCTCCAGCGGCTGCACAAGTACCTCCACCCACAGGTGACGGGGGTCTGTGAGAGAGTCCCTTTGGCGGGTCGAGGGGGGAGTGGGGTGCCCCCATGGCTCGGGCCCCCTCGGGAGACAGAAGCTGAGGGGCAGCGGCAGACCAGGGCTCTCCAAGCAGGCAGGAGCCTGGATCCATTGTTGAAGGTCTGTGCATAAACTCCCTGAGGGAACTGAGCCTGAGAGGCAGCCCTGCCCTCACCTGAGCATCTGAATTTAATCTCACACTGAATAGCAGCCCTGCCCCCGCCCAAAGCCCTGAGGCTGGAAGCAGCATTTGAATCTCAGACCCCAAACACTGGCTGGGAGGATCAGGAGGTGAGGTGGGTGTGAGGAAAATATTCAGAGGTCAAGTCACTGGCTGGGAAAATGCCCAGAAAAGGGAAAAGAAATAAGACTATAGAAGGTTACTTTCTTGGTGAACAGGCATTTCCTCCCTTCCTTTCTGATGAGGAAGAACAATGCTTACCATCAGGCAAAGACACAGAAATCAAGGCTTCTGTGTCCCAGCCCACTCAATGGGCTCAGGCCATGGAAGAGCTCAAAAAGAATTTTGAAAATCAAGTTAGAGAGGTGGAGGAAAAACTGGGAAGAGAAATGAGAGACATGCAGTCAAAGCATGAACAGCAAATCAGCTCCCTGCTAAAGGAGACCCAAAAAAATGTTGAAGAAAATAACACCTTGAAAACTAGCCTAACTCAATTGGCAAAAGAGGTTCAAAAAGCCAATGAGGAGAAGAATGCTTTCAAAAGCAGAATTAGCCAAATGGAAAAGGAGATTCAAAAGCTCACTGAAGAAAATAGTTCTTTCAAAATTAGAATGGCACAGATGGAGGCTAAGGACTTTATGAGAAAGCAAGAAATCACAGAACAAAGCCAGAGGAATGGAAAAATGGAAGATAATGTGAAATATCTCATTGGAAAAACAACTGACCTTGAAAATAGATCCAGGAGAGACAATTTTAAAATTATGGGACTACCTGAAAGCCATGATCAAAAGAAGAGCCTAGACATCATCTTTCATGAAATTATCAATGAAAACTGCCCTGAGATTCTAGAACCAGAGGGCAAAATAAATATTCAAGGAATCCACAGAACACCGCATGAAAGAGATCCAAAAAGAGAAACTCCTAGGAACATTGTGGCCAAATTCCAGAACTCCCAGGTGAAAGAGAAAATATTGCAAGCAGCTAGAAAGAAACAATTCAAGTATTGTGGAAATACAATCAGGATAACACAAGATCTAGCAGCCTCTACATTAAGGGATCGAAGGGCATGGAATAGGATATTCCAGAAGTCAAAGGAACTAGGACTAAAACCAAGAATCACCTACCCAGCAAAACTGAGTATAATACTTCAGGGGAAAAATTGGTCTTTCAATGAAATAGAGGATTTTCAAGCATTCTTGATGAAAAGACCAGAGCTGAAAAGAAAATCTGACTTCCAAACACAAGAATGAAGAGAACCATGAAAAGGTGAACAGCAAAGAGAAGTCATAAGGGACTTACTAAAGTTGGACTGTTTACATTCCTACATGGAAAGACAATATTTGTAACTCTTGAAACATTTCAGTATCTGGATACTGGGTGGGATTTCACACACACACATGCACACACGCACACACACATAGAGACAGAGTGCACAGAGTGAATTGAAGAGTATGGGATCATATCTTTAAAAAAAATGAAATCAAGCAGTGAGAGAGAAAGATATTGGGAGGAGAAAGGGAGAATTGAATGGGGCAAATTATCTCTCATAAAAGAGGCAAGCAAAAGACTCATTAGTGGAGGGATAAAGAGGGGAGGTGAGAGAAAAACATGAAGTCTACTCTCATCACATTCCACTAAAGGAAAGAATAAAATGCCTACTCATTTTGGTATGAAAACCTATCTTACAATACAGGAAAGTGGAGGATAAGGGGATAAGCAGAGTGGGGGGGGATGATAGAAGGGAGGGCATGGGGAGGAGAGTGCAATTTGAGGTCAACACTCATGGGGAGGGATAGGATCAAAAGAGAATAGAAGTAATGGGGGACAGGATAGGATGGAGGGAAATATAGTTAGTCCTATACAACACAACTATTATGGAAGTCATTTGCAAAACTACACAGATTTGGCCTATATTGAATTGCTTGTCTTCCAAAGGGAAGGGGTGGAGAGGGAGGGAGCTAAAGAAGTTGGAACTCAAAGTGTTAGGATCAACTGTAATGTTCTTACCACTAGGAAATACGAAATACAGGTAAAGGGGTATAGAAAGCTATCTGGCCCTACAGGACAAAAGAGAAGACAGAGACAAGGGCAGAGAGGGATGATAGAAGAGAGAGCAGATTGGTCATAGGGGCAATTAGAATGCTTGGCGTTTGGGGGGGAGGGGAGAAAAGGGGAGAAAATTTGTAACCCAAAATTTTGTGAAAATGAATGTTAAAAGCTAAATTAAAAAAAAAAAAGCATCACTGAAAGACAGGATTTAGAAAGAATGTGTGTGTCTTATGTAGAGAAAACATAAAAGATGGACATAATAAAAATTTATTAAGTACCTGTGATATACCAGTCACTAGGCTAGTCACGGGTGAATGAATTAGTTCCTGCTCTTGAGAGGATTTATAATCTAGCTAGAAAGGGAACATGTAACAGCTCTCCCTCCCCACCCTATGCATATCTATCTGTATGTGTATATGTATATGTGTGTATACATATATGTATACATACACATACACACATACATACGAGGATAGGATCTGAAACTGTGATTTTCATGTTGTAGGGAACACCTTTTTCCAAGAAAGAATAAGCATTTATTACGCAATCACCATATACCAAGTACCATATGAGCTTGAACCTGTTCACCTCACTTTGAGAGCTTACATAAATTGTTCAGGCGCCCAGAGCTTCTATGTGTCAGAGGTGACATTTGAACCCAATTTTTCATGACCCTGAAGCTGACCCTTTTTTATTACACTAGGCGATACAGCCCTGAAGAGGGAGCCAGAGTGGTAGAGGGTACATCTTGGGAGAGAATAAAGCTCCCCGAGGGCAGGGACCCTTGCATTTCTGTCTTTGCATGCCCAGAGCAGAGCCAAATAGCAAGGAGGGTCTGGATAAATCTGTGCTGATTGATGGATTGACAGCTCTGGTTCAGTCACTAAATGAAAGTCATCCTATAACACTATTAGGATGTTGGCTTTCTTCTTCTAGAAAATAAGAGGACTCGACCCCTGAAGTCTCTAATCCTATGAAGATGTGGTCTTTTCTAGCTCTAACACCCTATGGAATTTTATGAAAGGGAGTAGAACATGTAATTGCCAAAGAAACCAGAGTATTAAGGATGGAGCACAGTCCAGAAAGACTGGTCTAGTAGGAGGCAGTGTGATCAGGCAGAGTAAAGACAGGGGCATTTGGGCTCAGTACTTAAATAGTGCGAGCAGTCTAAAGGAAGGTTTCCTTGCTTTGGGGAAAGAAGAAATGCCCTGTTCCTTACCCCCAAGAAGGCTGATGATATTAGAATGCAGAGGACTGGTTTTCCAATAAGGAAAAGTAGGGTGGAGGGGAAACCCATGAAATAATTTTTTTTCAGCTTAAAAGTTACAAGAGCAAAAGCCTCAGGTCAGTAAGCTCTCTTCATTTCTCAGGTAGGAGTGTGAGTTTCCAGCAAAAAATCCTCCCTCCATCCCTACCTCCCATACCCAATCAGTACTTTGAGACATGAGGCTAACACTCCGATGCCTTTGATCTTGTTCCGAAAGCTCTCTCTAAATACAAAAGTAGGAGCAGAAAGAGTTCAGAACCTCCACATAGCTTAAGAGGACCCAAACTACCCAGCCCAGAAACAAGGCTGCCATGAATTTTGCATCAAAACACACCATGAGAAGCTCCTGTTTATTTATTCCTTTCAGGTATAATGCAGTTTCTCATGGAAACAAGGCTCTTTGGAGAACTACAAAAGTGTCTCCCTGCTACCCCAAAGCCATTTTTTTGGTGGTTGTTTTCCTAGAAAGGAGGTGGGGGGTAGGTAGAAGAAATATCGTCCTGGAAGGATGAAAGGGAAACACATGGCTGGGGGGGGAGTAGGGGAGAGAGAGATGGCTGGTTTATCTTTCAGATGTTTTGCATTCATGGAAAGACAGCCAAATGCAGATTCTTGGCCAAGGCAGGCAGACATCAAGCAGACACAAGATGGGTCTGACGGGAGAAAGGCCCTGCTGTTTTTCAGTTTGTTCAAAGTGATGAGCCAGGACCCTTATCCCTACCCATCCCCCTTTATATTCTCCAAGGAAACAGACGGAGAGAAAAAAAAGGAGAGGGAGAAAGACAGAGAGAGATAGAGACAGAGAGACAGAGACAGACAGAGAGAGAGACAGAGACAGAGAAAGACCCCCCACCATACAAAGCCAACGTTTTGACTAGCTGGGACACTGGATGGCACTATATTTTGGGAGGAAGGGGAATAAATGAGATACTTCAGAACAGTTATCCCCAATGTTTTTGGAGCTATAATCCTTGTCAGGGTATCTGATCATGTATTCATAGGTTATATCTATTTCTATCTATTTATCTATCTATCTATCTATCTATCTATCTGTCTATGCATATGTATGTATATATATGTACACACATATATATGTATATACATATATATATATATATCCTGTCTATATATCTTAAATAAAAGTTTATAAAAATGTGCTGTTGACACATTTTTTTGTATATTTATGTCTCTTATGTAATTAGACTATAACCTCCTTGAGGGCAGGCATGGTATTTTATACTTTCTTTATCCTCCCTTTAAGTCCAGCCAGAAGAAGACCTGAGTTCAAATTCTGCCTCAGGCACTTACTAGCTGAGTGACCTGGGCAAATCATTGAACCTATGTTTGCCTCACTAATAAAATGAGGGTGATAATAGTACCCATGTCCCAGTGTTGAAGCCAAGATCAAATGAAAGAATATTTATAAAGCACTTACCACCAATGCCTGTGAAAACAGTAGGTGCTTAATGAATGCTTGTTTCCTTCATTTCTTAAACATGCTCTAGACTGATGATCCTAAGAGCACATCATTACCACTAATTCTCAACTGTGACAATTCTTCCTTCCCCAAGTGCTATCCCTTTATCTATGGACCTATTGTTTAGGCCTGAGTCACATCTTTTTGATTTGATGTCGAATGGACATGGCAGATAACCTTCCCAGGCTAGTCCACAAAGAACCTCACTGGTAGCAATGGTGCCATTTTCACAAGACTCACATGATGAGATGCTAGTCAGGGTATTGGGAATTCCTCTTCCCAGAGAATCTGCCTGGGGAAGGAAGGAAGTGGAAGGGAAGCAAAGAAGAGGGGCCTGGAGAAGAAAGAACAAAAGATGATTTTGCGAATCTAGAAATTGTTCGTTCTGTAGGTGATTCAATTTATTAATCACCAAACACGTATGAAGCACCTACCTTGTGCAAGGCCCTCTGATATGTGACTGGTACACAATAAAGATTCATTTTAAATCTTGATTATGCCTCTTTCTACCTGTGTGACCTTGAGTTAGTCACTGCTCCACTCTGGATCCAACCTATCAAATGAGAAGGAAGGACTAGATCTTGGCAGTCCCTTCCAACTTAAAAAAAAATTGGATCCTAAAGGAGATTTTAATCATTTTTCAGTCATGTCTGACTCTTTGGAGTTTTCTTGGCAGAGATACTGGAATAGTTTGCTATTTCCTTCTCTTACTCATTTTACAGATGAAAAAACAGGCAAACAGGGTGAAGTGACTTGCACAGCTAGCAAAAGACTGAGGCTAGGTTTGAACTCATGAAGATGAGTCTTCTTGACTACAGACCCAGCCCTCTATCCACTGGGCCACCTAGCTGCCTATGGGACATGGATGTAAGGAAAAAAACATCTTCTATAGCTGAATAAGAAAAAGTAAATTTCTAGATCTGTTATTCACAAGAATTGGGATGAGAAATTAGAGGTCAGCTAAATCCATAAAAGGGTGGCAAGGTGACAGGTGGGGATCCCATAATCTCTAACCATCCATACAAAAAGAGTCATCTGGTCATGTATTCATAGGTTAAAGACCATCTTTCTATCTTAAATAGAAGTTTATTTAAATATATTGCTGACTCCTTTAAAAAAATTATGCCTGTCCTATTTAATTAGATTGTAAGTTCCTTGAGGGCAGGCATAAGGCATAATATTTCATACTTAATCCTCCAGTCAAGTCCAACTACTCAGTTCTACTGAGATATGGAGATAACCCTGGGCACTCTGAGACTTGGCTGGTGGAAGGCATGATCCAGCAGGTCCTATCCAAGCTCAGAAGTCTTTCAATCCAACCCAACGATGGTCTGTGTATCTCCCATCTCATTCAAAGATGTCTGAGCATGGAGAGGTTCATCTCCAGGGTTGCTTTAGGGTGATGCATTTGTCATCCACAGAGACTGAGGAAGAGGGTTCTAATTAGTCACAGAGACACTGAGGTCTGCATCAAAGACGGAAGGACAGACACCACCCAAGAAACCATAGAATCTACAAGTTTCTAGGTCCTGAGCACAGCCTGCTCTTCATCAACATTCAAATATTTTTAGGATATTTTTCCTCACATTTACAGCTAGGTGGCACAGTGGAAAGAATGCTAGATTGGGAATGAAGAATATCTAAGTTCAAAACCCACATTGGACATCAGCAGTGTAGCCTTGGGCACTTTCTTCAGACATAATGGGACTATTATCATATATCTCAAAAGTTATTTGTGAGGCTCAAATAAAATAATCTGTCTGAAGCTTTAAGAGAACTATAACAATAAAATATATATTATTCTTACCTGGATTAACTTCCCCCCCTCAAAGTACTAGGAATCATCGCCTTGATAAACACCCCCAAAGAATTCTAAGAGCAGACACTTTTGCCTTGAGGGAGCAAGGTTGTACAGTGGACAGAGATTCAAGCCTGGTGGTGGAAAGACCTGAAGAAGACCAAATTTGGCTTCAGATGTTTACTAGCTATGTGACCTTCAGAAAGTAACTCAGCTAATCTCTGGAGGTCTCAGTTTTCTCATCTGTAAAGTAAGGATCATAATAGCACCCCCTTGGAGGGTTATAGCGAGGATCAAATGATATATTTGTAAAGTACTCTGTATTTCTTAAAGTGATATTTAAATATGAGTTAGATTGTCATCGTTATTTTTCTGAGATTCTATTGTTTCCATCATGTTACTTCAAGGAAAAGAAGACCACAAGCATTTCTTATGCACTTATTATCTGCCAAGTTACATTTTGTACCAATGATTCAAAAACCATAAAAATTATCCCAGCTCTGAAAGAAAGAGGTTCCATTCTGCCAGGAGAGACAACCTGTACAGACGTAATATTCACAAAATCAAATATGAAGTAATTTGGGGCAGGAGAGGGCAAGGGAAAAAGAGCATTACTAGCTAAGAGTATTAAGTAAACAGTAAAGATGTCATATAGAAGGTAGTGACAGAACTGATTTCTGAAGGAAATTTGGGTTCTAAAAGGTAAAGGTAGACAATCTAGGCATAAGGGAGAGGTGGAAGATGACATATGTGTATATGGAACTATAAGAAGTTCAGTTTGGAGGTACTACAGTAAAAGGTTATGAAACAGGGTATTATAAAAATACCAATACAGTTTTCTGCTTAAAACTGTACTAAAACATTTTGGGTCACTCTGTATAATAATGCAGGAAAGGCAGGTTGAGGAAAGGTTGTAAAAAAATTTTAAATACAAAAAAGAATGCTTTATAAGTGATCCACAGGTACTGGATAGTCATGAATTTACTTAATAGGGGAGTGACAGATGCTAATTTATCCAGGTAGATCCTTGTCAAAATGACGTCAATGATGGGGATGATTAGCCTACATAGTAGCTGATGGATAAGTGGCCCATCTTCTCGGTGTCATGAATTCACCTTTGTTGGAAGTTCTCTGCTTCTAGAAAGACACAGAGGTCTCCCTTCCCTTTGGTTGTATGATCATTTTGTTTTTCTATTGTTAAGAGGATAAAGTGCCAATTGCCAGGCACCCTGATGGTGCCTCTACAAATGGAATGTGTAATTTAACCCACAGGAGATGACAAAATGCAGTAAGGATGCCGGGAACTTTGGGAAAAGCAAAAAGTCCCAAATACTGTAATGATTTGCAATATCTCACGTTAGGCCTCATCAGATCAAGGCATACATAAAAAGATTTCAAATGGCTCAAGAACCTGGGTGGAAAGTCTTTATGAAGAAAAATACCTGCTTTTCACTTTGGAAGGTGGTACCAGCTCTAACTGACTGAGTCCCAGAACTGGGGCCTGGCTGATCCATTAGTGTGAAATGGATTCCTCTAATTCAATATCTTGCACTCTTGAACCTGCCATCACTATTCCATGTCCATGAATTCCAGCTCAGCAAGATGTGTTGCCAGGCACTGAAAACATTCTTCCGGTTTTCTCCCACTTATGTCCAAAAACTGGCAGATTCTCTCTGAAATTACTCTCATATCTAGCCTCTCCTTACCATTCTTTTGGCTAACATTCAATACTATATCCTTGTTAACAATTATCCAGATTATTTAAGAAATAAAGCTTCCCTGTAAACTTGAAGAGATAGTATAGAATAGAAGACAGAGTGTTAGACTTGTAGCCAAAAGGCCTGGGTTCAAAACCTGCTTCCTACGTTTCACTGTGACAATGACCAAGTCACTTACCTCACTCTTGGCTTCACTTTTCTCCTTTGGAAAATGCCAAAAAAGGAGATAATGAATATAAAGTGCTTTGCTAAACCTTAAGTGCTATATAAATACATATTTACAAATTGTTACTGCAATCATGATACACATTTAAGGTACTAAAATAACAGTTTCTAGAGGGACTAATAAGCTTTAACTAGGCTGTTGATCCTCTGAATGTGAGATTCTCATTCCATGACCAAGGAGTAGACACTCTACAGAAGGAAATCCATGCCATCCTTCTTGGCATCCTCATCACAAATAAAATCAGGTGAAAGAAGTAAGCTGTATATAAATGCAGTGGTAGCTAACAGATTATCCCTAGCATAGCAGGTAAAGTAATTAGTTGAGTTGGTTTATTATGCATCCCAAAAGCAACAAGAAAAATTTCATGGGATATTTGGTTATCTCACATTGTGTTGCTCATAATAAATAATTGCAAAAAAAATCACCATTGAATTAATTGCAATTCACACACCAAACTCGATGGCAGAAAACAATGAGCCTAAGAAATTCTATGAAGAACTCACTAAGGCTATCCAGATTAAATAACTATCTACTTTGATTTTCAGTTACTTCATTAGAAAAGGGATAGGTGTAAATAACAAGAAATACACCCTAAAACATGGATTAGGATAAAGGAATGACAGAGGTCAGTGAAGTACAAACTACACGGAAACCTCATTCCTATACATCACGAATATTTTCTTTGAAAAAACAATCAGTAGACTTTGGTGAACATCAAAAAATATTAAAATGAAATTAATTATATTTCAAGAGATAGAAAATGATTAGTTATTGATATGAGTCAATCAGCCTTCTATCTACAGACCATTGATTCAACCCCACAGTAATAAATAGGTGGGGTGGGTGACATATAATCAACTCATCATGACCTATTAAGATACGTTGTAAAATTAGGTAAGGGACAGATGAAAAGATAAAGACACAAACTATAACCATTTATTATAGAAGTTTAACTCAAATAAAGCAACTGCCCCAACAAAGAAACAAAAGAACCTAGAACGCACCTGTCAGCAAAAAACTTCCAACAAGTACAGACAGAAAATAACTAAAGACAAAGACAAATTAGAATATAAACTCATTTGCAAAATCTATTTTCTGGAGGAGGTGAATGGAAGATTATTTACATAAAACAGAGAGAAGCAGATGAAGATAAAAGCTGTTTAAGGAAATCACTGAGTAATTCAATTAAGCAAAGTCATCATGAGGGAATTTAAAAATGGAAGTAGGACAACAGATAGAAAAAAAAGGATAAGATCTGCAAAAATTTTTATAAGAACTCTCCCCTCCTCCCCCCACTCTCAGGACAGCAGAACCATTTGATTTGGACTCACAGTCCCAGATGTATTTACAGAGGAGGAAGAAATGGGGCTAAAAGAAATAAACATTGGAAAAGTCATTGGATTAGACCAAGTAAGTATACAGAGGGCAGCTGGTGGCATAGTGGACAGAGTGCTGGGCCTGAAGTTAGGACAACTCATCGTTCCAAGTTTAAATTCAGCCTCATTAGCTGTGCAACCCTGAGGAAGTCACTTAACTCTGTTTGTTATAACAGAGTTGGATGTGATGGAAAAGACTGAACAAAATGTACAAAGAAATCAACTTTAAGAGGAGTCTCCGTGGTGAGGGCATCCTCTGACATCATAGAAACAGTTCATTGTTTTAGCTGTATTGTAGCATGATAATGACAACTTCAGCCATGATGACAAAGATTACAATAGCAAAAATCTGTCTACCACAGAGGCTGTGAAAGGTAATGCATTTTAGGCTTCGTAGACAAAATATATTACTGAAAATGAGAGAAGGTATAGTTCTACTGTATCTTGTTTTAGTCAGCCCACAGCTGTGGTGCCACATGCACCTCTGGAAGCCATACTTTAGGAAGGATCTGGGAAAAATGGGTGTAATTCAAGAGAAGGGCAACCAGGATGTTGAGGGATCCAGAGAGAAAGCCATGCAAAGATTACATGAAGGAATTGGGAATATTTACCTTAGAGAAGAGAAGAGTTAGGAGGAAATATAGTAGCTATAATCAAGTATCTGAAAAAATGTCATCTAAAAAAGAAAATCTGATTTGTTATGACTGGCTCTAGAATCAGGGCTATGAAAATGAAAAAAGCAGCAGTTTTACACTAAATGCAAAGAAAAGATTTCTAATCAATTCAAGCATCTAACAAGGAAATGGGTTTTTTTCAGGAGGTAGAGAGGTTCCCACTGAATGGCAGTCTGTCATGGTAGATGACTTCTAAAATCCCTTGTGAATTTGAGATTCAATGGGTCTCTCCAGTGGAATCCTTGACTAATTCTACTAAACAGCTGACATTTGGGATAAGTACAAAGGTCACCCAAAGGGGCAGTGCTATTTCAGTAAAGAATGCAAGAAAACCATTTGGAAAGTCAAACTGAAATATAGTATGCAAAGGAAAGAGGCATAGGTGGGCTGTAGACTAGGAATAAGGATGCTTCCATTCTAATGGAAAACCTTTTCATTTAATGACTATGCTGCTCTTGGGGAAGTTATCAAAATTCACCAGTCAATTTAAATAAATTCAAGAAGCATTTCTTCAGCACCTATTGGGCATTGTTCTAGATGCTGCAGATACAAAGTGAAAAACAAGAGGTTCCATGTTCTCAAGGATCTCATATTGTATTACACTATTTATACAGATGAGTAAATTGCAAAAACTAAAACATATAAATACAAGATGGGACTGAGGGATAACAATTGGAGGAAACAGAAAAGACCTCTTACAGGAAACGACAGCTGAACTGGTGTTTGATGGAAGATTTCTAAGGACAGAGACAAGGAAGGAGGTCATTCTAAGCACAAGGAATAGAGCATCTCAAATTTCCTCATCTGCAAAAAAAAGGGAATTAGACTAGATCTTTGTGAAAGTCTCTGGTTAAAGAAAATGACATGATATAATATATCAAAGCATTTTGTTATCATGAAATGTCTGAGATACGAATGATTATGATGCGGACTCCATGAGGGGAACCTAGTACAAGATACAACACTAAACTTCTAGAATCTCTCATCCAAGCTGATGGGTGAAATGGAGGACAAAACTATGAAGGCAAACTCTGCTTAAAGGCGGCTGGAAAGGCCACTCTGGGAGCCAACATGGTATGGTAGAGAGAAGACAACAGGCTGAGAAGTGAGGGCCTCCAGGAGGGTTTTTTAATCTTTTTTGTATCATGTGTGCAAGTCTAATGAAGTCTAAGGAAGCCAGCTCAGAATAATGTTTTTAAATGAATAAAATGCCTAAGATGACAAAGGAAACCAAATCAAGTTATTCATATATATTATAGATACATATATACACATAAACACATGAATATACATACAGAGTAAGCTTTGTATATATAATATAACCAAATCAAATAGCTATTTATCTTATCTATAAAATCTATACTTTTTGCTGTTCAGTTGTTTCAGTTGAGTCCAACTCTTTGTGACCCCATTTAGAGTTTTCTTGGCAAAGATGCTGGAGTGGTTTGTCATTTCCTTCTCTAGCTCATTTGACAGATTGGGAAACTGAGACAAACAGGGTGAAGAGACTTGCTCAGGAAAAGACAGTTAATTAGTGTTTGACACACACTTGAACTCAGGTCTTCTTGACTCCAGGCCCAGCACTCTATGTACTGTACCACTTACCTATCCATAGCATGCATATTATTGATGTTCTCTCTACGTATTCTCTCTCTCTCTCTCTCTCTCTCTCTCTCTCTCTCTCTCTCTCTCGACAGATGGATTTATCCATCCATCCATCGTTCCTTCCATCTACCTGCCAGACAAGTCCATGGACCCTAGATTAAGAACTGACTTAAAGGCAGAGAATAAGAAACAGATTTTCAGATATGGACAACACGTTGCTTGGCTGTTCTTATTTGTTACGAGGGAAGGCTTCTATCTGGAGGAGGCGTGAGTTACTAGGAAGTGAGAGATGAAGGAAAAGAGCATTAGTAAAACAATTACACGGAATAAGACAAACAAAAACGGTCTAAATGGGGATCTGTCTTGTAATAAATCTGTCTTGTAAAAAAAATAAACTTAATATATATTTAAAAACCTCTCTAAGTTCACTGTTTCATATATGATACTTTTGCCTTTGTATAATGAAATGCCTGTGTCCCAATGGTGATTAAGTTCACAATTTAAAGTAAAATAAAAATACTGTATTGAAAGCCTGGAGACTTAGGTTCTAGGATCTGAGGCCATCAGCTAGTTATATGACCTTGGACAAGTCACTTCCTTTTCCTCAATGTCCATTTAGTCCTCCATGAAATGAAAGGATGGGATTAGATGATCCCAAAGATAACTCTGAAATCTCTGACTATGCACCTTTTATATAGCTAATTATACAGAAGAACCTGATCTCTTTCACAGGGGTCTGATTTATCACTGGCTTTCAAGGTGGGCAAAGCCAACTATTGAAATGCACAGAGCTCATTTCTACAATACATGCCTTGCCTGAATAAATCATTTTTCAAAGATATTGGAGGAGCATTCAGAGAATGAGGGGAACATTAGGAGCCTTAGCAGCTAACACAGTCAATAAATGACATAAATGAGAAGGGAGAGTGAGAGCTCATGTATTTTTTTTTTTGCGTGTGTGTGTGTAGTTATCCTTTTGCAGGAAATGAGGAATGCCAAGACACATTTGTTTCTACATTCCCGTCTTACATTTGTGTCTCCATGTGGGGAACATGTTGAAAAGCATAAATTTGGAGATGATGCTCTGTCTTACATCTATACGAGACGGAAAGGTCTTTCAGAGGGAAAGCTAGTAGCCAAAAAAAAAAAAAAAAGAGAGGGAGAGAGAGAAAGAGAGAGAGAAAGAAACCAAAAAGAAATAGAATTTGAGAACATGATCTCTTTCAGTAAACTCTCTAAGCATACTAGATTTAAAGAAAGAAGAGATATCTCATGCCTACATCTAGTCCAAACTTCTCATTTAACAGACATATATAAAATGAAGGGGTTGAACTCAATGGTTTCTAAGGTCCTTCCCTTCTTTAAATATATGACTAGATGGTCTATGTTTCCTTTCAGTCCTAAGTCAAGAATCAAAATCCCCTTTACTTTCTACTTTTAAAACCAATCAAGGGCTACTTTAGATGGAGAGATAGACAAGAACATCTAGATATAGCTATAGACAGATAAATCTATCTCTATATAGATATGTATACATAAAATATATGTGTATATGTACATATGTGTGTATGTGTACATACACACACATACACATACATGCACACATACATAAAATATATCTCAGATGTATATGTGTGCTGACATGTGTGCATGTATCTCTCCTTCTCTGCCATACCCAGCACTGCACCTTCCCTATAACAGGTGCCTACTACACGTACTTCTTCCCCCATCCTAATTACTCCTAATATTTTGGCATCAACTCTGCGCACTCATGTTCTCCCCATAGAATCCATGCTCCTACAGAAGCAAATGATTTTCAGAGTGAGAGGGGAGTGCATTTCAGGGATGGAGGATGGCCCACAACAGGGTACAAAGCTGCCTATGAGGAATAGTAAGTGATAAGCCAGGAAAAGGGGGGCTAGAGGACAGTTGTGAAGGGGTGAGGTGTGGACCTTATGAATGTCACTTTGTAGGTTTGAGAGGGTGGAGACTAGCAGCAGAGAGGACAGAGGTAATGACAGCTTAGGTAAGAGGGATGAGGCCAGGAAAATGGGTGATTGCTATATGAGTGGAGAGAAGGGTTCAGATTCAAGAGACAGAGTAAAGAGTAAAGTGGAAGGACTTAGCATCTAAATAGAGAGGTGGTAAATTAGAGGGAAGACAAGAGGGTATAAACCTGGGTCATGGGGATGCCCTGAACAGAATTTGAGAAGTCGAGAAGACACATGGTTTGGGGGTGGCAAGGGAATGAGTCTTGCTATGGTGACTTCTGTTTTTGAGTGACTATATGACATGAGGCACCACCAGCTTGTCTACTCTCTGTTGTGTGTAAAAGGAAGTCCATAGGCCAGGCCCATACAACCTGCAGCCCACCAGAGGATTTCCTCTATATTTTTCATGGGCCACCTGAAATCCTCTGGCGGGCCACAGGTTGTACAGGCCTGCCATAGGCACACGAGGGCAAAGGGAGGAATGTGCTGGATGACAAAGACTAATGGGATTCTGAACAGAATGATGTGGAAAGAGATGAAAGAAAGAAAAAAGGAGGAAAAGATGGGAAGAGAGAGAAAAAGAGAGCGAAAGGGAGACAGAGAAGAGAGAGAAAGAGAGAAGAGAGAGAGGGAGGGGGAGAGAGAGAGAGAAAGAGGGAGAGAGAGAGGGAAAAGGAGAAAGAGAGAGAGAAAGAGAGGGAGGGAGGAGAGAGAGAGAGAAAGAGGGAGAGAGGGAGAGGGAGAGGGAGAGGGAGAGAGAGAGAGAGAGAGAGAGAGAGAGAGAGAGAGAGAGAGAGAGAGAGAGAGAGAGAGAGAGAGAGGTTTCCAAGGCAGAAGAAAACAGTTTGGTAGAGCACCAGCCGTTTCAAAGGGTACAAACATCAGTTGGACCCTTTCGGCACAGGTGAGTGGTTAATGAGAAAATCGAAGTCAAACAACACACACACACACACACACACACACACACACGCACCCACACACACACGCACGCACACACACACACACACGCACAGACGTAATTCTTTCATAATCACTCTGTTTGCTCGGTCCCTGCCAAGAGGAGAGGGAACGAGATCAATCAGATGATGCTTGTGTGACATTCAACTCATTCCGGATAATGAGGCCTGCAGTGTCGGCACTGGGCACGTGGGCTTCTTGAGCGTGGCCAAACTGTGGCTGAGCAGCCCAGCTATTCTTTGGCTCCAACAATCCCCTGTGAAAAACCTTGTTTGTATTAGAATCCCTTGCTCCCCATGGTTGGCCATTTCAACCATTGTCTGATTGAATAATGAGCAGGTTTGAAGGGAAGCACTTTGGAAAGTCGGTTCAGGTAAACTCTTCCCCTCCTTGTCCTCATTATCTGAACTCTACCCTCTGCTAAGGCGCGCCTTCTGAGCCTCCATAAATGGGCTAGGAATCTCCCGAAAATAAGCTCCCTAAGGAGACATCTGGTGCTTATTTTGCAAAGGAAAGTGTACTAACAAGCAAAACCTGAGAAGGAACTAGGGACAGAACGGAATGCATTTCTAAACCCTAGGAGGGGGGCTTGATTTAGCTATGGGGGAGTGGAGAGAGCTGCCTTGCAAATAAATAAATGCCCCAGAGTGAATAGCACAGAACATTTGTGCTCCTGTTTCCTTCTGTGTCAAATGAGGCTGTTGGATAAACTGAGGTCATCTCCTGCTCTAGACCCATGAGCCTGGCTCTTATCCACTCTCCTCTATCCCTAGCTAAAGCCCCTCCTGACCCCCTTACATGTTCCTATTCTCTCCCTCCTGAAACTCTCACTCATAGACTAATTAACCAAAATATCATAAACACACACACAAAGCCCAGGATGATGGCTTCTTGAAGGCAAAGACTGATTTTCCATTTTGGATTTGTGTTTCCGAAGCTTAACAAAGAAAAATTGTTTAATAAATGCATTCTCCCTCCATTACTTATTTTGTTATATTTTCTTATATGTATACTCACTGGTCTTCCATCCACCATGTGGAATCCAACCTCCTTAAAGCCAAAGACTGCTTTTAGATTTCAGATTTTAGATTTAATATGCATGCAGTACCTAGCCCTGTGTCTTCCCTAGATAGGGAAGTAATGCTAAATACACTTTTCCCCCTCCTCCAATTACTTCCAACATACCTTGCGTTCACTTCTACATATACTCCTTTTCTCCCCAAAGAATGCGTACTCCTTGAGTGCAGGAATGCTTTTATTAGGTTATCCCAATTGGTCTCATGCTTAGTACATAGTAGGCATTTAATGACATGTGTTAAATGAACAAACATTGTTGGATTGCATCATTTGAAGGAAATCAATGGTATTTCCATATGGCTGGCCAAGATCTCCATCACTTACTCCCAGGCATTTGGGTGAGTGGCTATTTGCCAAGTCAATGGAAGAACTGGAATATTTTGTCTGATCACTAAGGACTGACCCATCTCCTTTGATTCACATTCTAAGGAAGAACGGAAACCCCATGCTAGAATGCCGCCATATGCTTATTTCCTCTACAGCCCCCAAACACAAGGGAGCCCAAAATTGTTGTCTCTTTTGAATTCCAGTGAAGTCCAAAATGGAAAACTTGACACAGCTTGGGATATTTAAGAGGCTGAGCAGCCATGGCAGACTCACGGACGACTGGGACTCACCAAGGAGCAGGAGGCTCGAAGAAATGCCACACTGAAGGCATATTGGATGTGGAGGGCCTGCTGTATCGAGCAGGCGGAAGGAGGCGGGCTGAATATACATCAGTTGCTTTTCAAAATATGTTATTTACAATACGCAGCAGATGTTCGTTGAATTCTAATGTGAAAATACAGGCTTTTTATTTTTTCCTGACAGACTAAAAAGTACACTTAATGTAATAATCTTGCAAAGTCCAAAGATTACCTCACAGTTTGGAAAATACCATGTTGAGTCATTAGACCCATTACTGGCTATTTTCATAACTCACCAGATAAATATGGTGCACTGAGACTTCCTGGTAACGACCCTCTATTTTTTGCAAGGCAGAACATAGCAAGGCTTCCCAGAAACCTCAATTAAATCTGGGAAATGTTTCTAAAATATTCTGGAGCACAACACACACACACACACACACATATACATACACACACACACACACACACACACACACAAAAGGTGTTTTAGAGTGATCCCAGCTCATACTAGAGATTCTGGAGCTTCACCAAAAAATGCCACCACCACCATCACCATCACCACCAAAAAACCCTTCCATGGAGAGAGCCAGCCATAACCTGAACCTTTGCTAACTGGATCTTCCAGCATTTGTTAGTGGACTCCAGTGGGTTGGGGAGGTGAGAGAAGGTGCTGGGAACTGGAGCCAAGAGACAGTGCTGAGGAATACAAATGATGGAGTGGTAAGACTATGAAAATCAAAGAGGCAGATGGTCTAGGTAGATGCCAGCAAGGTCTAGGCAGCATAAGCCACCTTGAAACTTTGAGTCTTAATTAATTTTTACAACTCTGACCTAACTTGAGAGAACTTAATTCAAGTTAGAGTTTGAATCAACCCCAAGATCAAAATAACATTACAGTATAAACTCACCCATTGAATGGGACTTCAAACTTCTGAGTAGTGAATTAAATTTTTTGAGGTGGGTGGGTGGGTGCTGAAGGAAGCAGTGGGAACTGATGTATTGATTTTTAGTGCGATTATATGCACATTTTCTACAGATTTCAGAAGAAAGATGATGATGATGATGGTGGTGGTGGTGGTGATGGTGATGGTGGTGGTGGTGGTGGTGGTGGTGATGGTGGCAGTGGTGGTGGTGGTGGTGGTGGCGATGGCGGTGGTGGTGGTGATGGCGATGGCGATGGTGGTGGTGGTGGAGGTGATGGTGGTGGTGGTGGTGGTGGTGGTGATGGTGATGGTGATGGTGGTGGTGGTGGTGATGGCGATGGTGATGGTGGTGGTGGTGGTGATGGCGATGGTGATGATGATATTTATACATTCTGGACTCCAAGGAAGAAACACTGGGATAGTTGGCAGTCCGGGCCCTGCTACTTGCTAGCTGTATGATGCACCAGAGAATACTCTCTCAGCCCTAGCTGTAGGACTCTGGGCAGGTCACTGAACACCTCCATGTTGAATGAAGCAGTTAGATTTGACAGCTTCTGGTCCCTACAATAAATCAATTCATTCTTACAATCTCAGTTTCCTTATCTACAAAATGTAGATGAAGAAACTGATCAAACCACCAAGCATTTATTAAAGCAATAACTATATTTCTGACACTGGGGTTGAAAGACAAAATAGGAATAGATGAGTTAAAAGAAACCATAACAGCTCCTGAAGAGCCTCAAGGAGGCCCTTCAAGACCTCAAGAAGGTTGTATAATCTCTGTGTAACCGACTTTCTTGGTCATGGGTATGTACGCAGACTGCTTTCAAGCCTTGAAGCAATCAAGGTGAGTCAATGGTCCTCATCATTACTACTGATCAAACTGAGCAGTCTAGAAACAGATTTTCTTCCCTTGAGGCTTTGGAGAAAGGACTAGATGTGTGTATGGGTCAGACATAGCGTAATCCCAGAGACAGACATTTGCGTCTCATCTCAACTGAATGGGTTTTAAGTAAGTTTCTCCTCATTTGCAGGCAAGTGAGGTCCTTAAAAAAAATCTTCCAGTCTTCTGACATTGTGCCTGTTATTCCTGCACTGAAAAGCCATTTGGAAATATAAAATGAGGCCTTTCACTGGCTCCAGCCAAACCTACAAAGTAGCTCCTTTATGATGAATACATGAAAAATGTAACATTATGAGAGGAAGGGTGGGTATTTACAGTATTTGAGCTTAGCACAGAGGTACAAGGAGCCAATACTGACTCCAAAGTTACGATTTCTTTTTGGCCCTGATGCAAAAGAGCACACAAAATTCTTCTAGGAAGGGAGAATTTTTTTTTTTAAATCTGATCCTCAGGTTAAATATCATGATTCTTTCCAATCAGCAGTTTCACAGTGGTTATTTTTCTCTCTATGTGAACCCCTACTTAAAGGAAAAGCTGGTGCTCAGGAAGGCCATCCCCATTCTTCCTTCAGAAGATCAGCCTGATTCTAAGAGGCTGCTTGATTTCACTATGAGGTATGATTTTGTCAACAAGATTGAGCAGGTTCCTAAAGAGACCAAACTGGGTTGAGTGCGTGTGGTGGGAGCATCTCTGAGTTTTTTCTTCAGACATCATTTTCCCTGGGTTGGCAGTTCATAGTCCTGTGAAAAACATTGAGGATAAGAAGGATGTGTTTCCTTGGATATCCATCTGTAGATGGTCCTCAGATAAACTGTACTGGCAATGCTAGTGATAATGTTGGTCTGATGAAGCTCTAATTCTTTGGATTAAAGGGGGAGGGGGGAATCTAGCAGTTGGACTATGGACCCGTCCATGACACTATGAAGGCCCCAGGCCCGATTACTAAACTTTGAAATGGATATGGTCTTCAGATCCAAGGCTGGGTGGAGTCAGGCATCTCTCTGAGTAACAACAAAGACTGCTTTAATATGCACAAATTTAGCAATTGATTTGGCTCAGGAGAAGAAAGTGAGGTTGGTGACCTTGCACAACCCTCCCTTGCGAAAATCAAAGTCAACTGCAAGTCATGTCATCATCTTGATGTCATGGTCCTCTTCGAGAATGAAGGACGAATACAACACAACTAGAAATAACTAGGCTAATCCCAAATCTGTCACTAGTTAGACAAGTCACTTAAACATTTATGGGCTTCTCTTTCTTCATCTCCAAGATAGGAGTCATGATATATGCCCCAAACAACTTCCTTGGAGTACTTGTCCATATTATACAAGGTCACACACACACACACACACACACACACACACACACACACACATATATATATATACATATATATATAAGGTATATTGGAAATATACAAAGTGTTATTTCAATGAAACCTATTCTGGTAGTGATGACTACTGA
Organism: Notamacropus eugenii; assembly: GCF_028372415.1. NCBI lineage: Eukaryota > Metazoa > Chordata > Mammalia > Diprotodontia > Macropodidae > Notamacropus > Notamacropus eugenii. The sequence goes on from NC_092873.1 coordinate 45,722,742, forward strand.
TGAAGCTCCCTCACCTGTATTCTAGCTTGTCCCTATATTTATTAAGAAGGATTAGGATGGGAAATCAATTCACACTAACTAAAAACCTTTCATGATAATAACTCCTTGCTTTTAAATGTTCCTTGCTGGTTTACAAGATGCTCTCACATCCATTATCTCACTGAGTTTTCCAATAACTTTATGAGATCAACAAAAAAAGTTTTATCTTTCCCATTTTATCTTTTCCCATTTTCCCAGGGAGGACACTGAGGCTCAGAGAAGTCATTGGAGTTGCCCAAGGTTACATAATCCCTCTCAATTCGACACAAGTTTATAAAATGCCTACTCTATGTAAGGTACATGGCTAGTGAGGGGCATCAAAAGCACTGCATCCAATCTTTCTAATACTGAATCTGGTGCTTCTGCTGCTGTGCCTAGTGCAGTGTTTCACACGTAGTAGGTGGGTAACAAATACTTATTAAATTTTATTTTGATGGTGACAAAATCACACTACAATAAGTTTAGTTAATAGGAATGTTCTCAAGCTAATCAAGGCAAAGGAACTGGGGTTGTTTAACATGTAACGAATGCATGATAGATATTTCAAATGAGCCGTGATCTGGTCAATATAGGTGCCCCCTCCAAAGGGAAGGAAGGAGTCTGTGATGTAGGCTGGGTCCCATCTCTTGTCTTTGAGCCTCAGTGTTAGCCATCCTCCATCTTGAATGCCCTCCCTCCTCACCTCCATCTCTTAGAATTCATTCCTCACCCCCTTCCAGCACCTCCTCTAAATGCAAGTACCATTCCTTCCTAACTTCCTGGTAGGATTCTTTATTGTCTTTATATGTTATATAAAAATGCTTTATATTCTATATATATATAACATGTTGTCTTCTCTGATAAAATAAATTATAAATTCTCTCAGGGCAAGGCCCAGTTTCTTTTTGCCTTTGTATCTCCAGACCCTACAAGAGTGATAGGCCTACAGAAGGTATTTAATAAATGCTTGGTGATTAACTGAATTGATAACAATATCCTCCATCTGAGAGAAAAAGAGGAAGAAGTAAAAATCAAAAAGCAATGGAAAAGGAGACTCAAAAGCTCACTGAAGAAAATAGTTCTTTCAAAACTAGAATGGCACAGATGGAGGCTAAGGACTTTGCGAGAAAGTATGATATCACAGAACAAAGAGAGAAGAATGGAAAAATGGAAGATAATGTGAAATATCTCATTGGAAAAACAACTGACCTGGAAAATAGATCCAGGAGAGACAATTTAAAAATTATGGGACTCCCTGAAAGCCATGATCAAAAGAAGAGCCTAGACATCATCTTCCATGAAATTATCAAGGAAAACTGCCCTGAGATTCTAGAACCAGAGGGCAAAATAAATATTCAAGGAATCCACAGAACACCGCATGAAAGAGATCCAAAAAGAGAAACTCCTAGGAACATTGTGGCCAAATTCCAGAACTCCCAGGTCAAGGAGAAAATATTGCAAGCAGCTAGAAAGAAACAATTCAAGTATTGTGGAAATACAATCAGGATAACACAAGATCTAGCAGCCTCTACATTAAGGGATCGAAGGGCATGGAATAGGATATTCCAGAAGTCAAAGGAACTAGGACTAAAACCAAGAATCACCTACCCAGCAAAACTGAGTATAATACTTGAGGGGAAAAAATGGTCTTTCAATGAAATAGAGGATTTTCAAGCATTCTTGATGAAAAGACCAGAGCTGAAAAGAAAATTTGACTTTCAAACACAAGAATGAAGAGAACCATGAAAAGGTGAACAGCAAAGAGAAGTCATAAGGGACTTACTAAAGTTGAACTGTTTACATTCCTACATGGAAAGACAATATTTGTAACTCTTGAAACATTTCAGTATCTGGGAACTGGGTGGGAGTACACACATACACATGCACACACGCACACATACATAGAGACAGAGTGCACAGAGTGAATTGAAGAAGATGGGATCATATCTTAAAAAAAAAAATGAAATCAAGCAGTGAGAGAGAAATATATTGGGAGGAGAAAGGGAGAAATGGAATGGGGCAAATTATCTCTCATAAAAGAGGCAAGCAAAAGACTCATTAGTGGAGGGATAAAGAGGGGAGGTGAGAGAAAAACATGAAGTCTACTCTCATCACATTCCACTAAAGGAAAGAATAAAATGCACACTCATTTTGGTAGGAAAACCTATCTCACAATACAGGAAAGTGGGGGACAAGGGGACAAGCAGGGTGGGGGGGATGATAGAAGGGAGGGCATGGGGAGGAGAATGCAATTTGAGGTCGACACTCATGGGGAGGGATAGGATCAAAAGAGAATAGAAGTAATGGGGGACAGGATAGGATGGAGGGAAATATAGTTAGTCCTATACAACACAACTATTATGGAAGTCATTTGCAAAACTACACAGATTTGGCCTATATTGAATTGCTTGCCTTCCAAAAGGAAGGGGTGGAGAGGGAGGGAGGTAAAGAAGGTGGAACTCAAAGTGTTAGGATCAACTGTAATGTTCTTACCACTAGGAAATAAGAAATACAGGTAAAGGGGTAAAGAAAGCTATCTGGCCCTACAGGACAAAAGAGAAGATGGAGACAAGGGCAGAGAGGGATGATAGAAGAAAGAATAGATTGGTCACAGGGGCAATTAGAATGCTTGGGTTTGGGGGGGGAGGGGATAAAAGGGGAGAAAATTTGTAACCCAAAATTTTGTGAAAATGAATGTTAAAAATTAAAAAAAAAAAATCAAAAAGCATCGAACACTGTCTGCCCTATGGGAAGAATAAGACAGAACAGGTAAAAGATAAATCAGACTGGAAGTTAGGAAGACTTCTTTGGCCATCAAATGTAATTCAGTTAAATACTAAGTACCTACTGTGTGGTGGCACTGTTCTGAGCACCAAGGAGAGAAAGATGAAGACACAGTCTTCGCCCTCAAGGGGCTTATATGCTCTTGGATGTAAATGATAAACTGGACTGCGCCTGACCCACAGTTCTTTCTGCCACAGCACCTACATCTGGAAGACTCTACCTGACTTCAGATGCAGAATATGGTAGTTGAACACATTGACCTCTGGAGTACTCTGGATACAATCTGTCTAGAACTGTCCAGTGAGAAGAATTTTCTTCTGTGAAGATACTTGAGAATACACTAACTGCTCCTTTGTTTAGAATGGTTTGGTTTGGATACAGTCCCAAAAAGAGATAGGCAGATTTACCTGATGACCTTGGGGTCTCTTCCATCCCTAAATTCACCTATAATTACCATTTTATATCCTCTGTGTGAATTCTCAAAACAGCAGAAGAAGAAATGGAGAAGAGAAGAGAGGGAAAGGAAGAAGGAGGAAGAAGGAAGAAAGTAAAGGAAATTTTGGAGAGGAAGGAGGAGGATAGGGAAAGATGGTAAAGGAGCAGATGGGAGAGTGATAGAAAAAAGGGAGGCTCAAGAGGAGAAAAATATGTTGGAGAGAGAGGTGTAGAAAAGAAAGAGAGAGAGTAAAAGAGGAAAGGGAGAAAAGAGAAGGGAGACAAGGAAGAGGGAAGTGGAAAATAGTAGGAGGGGAACAGAGAACACCAGGCCTTATATAGAAACGAGAACCTAGGGGCTAAGTGCTGTGGGTGGGCAGAAGTAGTAGGAGAGCTGGAGGGAGCAGAAGATGTTCCCAGAAGGTTCTCCTCTCAGCCATGCTACCAAGACAAAAAGATATGAAAGTAATTGGTTTTGTGAAGTAAAACTGTCTCTGTTACAAAGCGGCTGCCAGGCCACAGTAAAAGTCTGCAGACGCCTACATCACCAACAATTGCCCATCTGCTCTAGCTTCTTGGGAAGGCAGTATTTCCAAACATTGACCTCTCTCGAGCAGCTTTCCCACTGGCCATGAACACATGATGTTCCAGGAGTGCAAGAGTTGGGAGGAGGATAGAGGGGATTCAGGCCAACCCCTACAGTTTACAGATGGAAGATGTTGAGGCAGAGAGAAGGGAGGGAGGTAGCTCAAGATGCCACAGTCAGTTAAAGGAAGAGCCAGGTCTAGAATCCAGGTTTGCGAGCTCCTAGTACCATACTCTCTCTGCCACAGTACTTATATCTAAAAGACACAACTCGACTTCATTTATAAAATGAAGAAGTTGAAGTAGATGACCTCTAAGGTCCTCTTGAGGTATAATCTCATGTAGAAAATGACTTGTTGACTTTCAGAATGTTAAAGGTCTAAGACACTCAGCCACATGAACCCTACCACACAACTCCAACCACCTGAACTCAACCCAACAACACGTCAACAAAGAAGCATTACAAATGGTGGAGTCATGCATTATTGCTTCCTGAAACACAAGGGTTTATGATAGGCAGACAAGACCAGATTAATGCCACCAGGAATCACAAAAAGGCCAGCCTTAAGACATCAAGATTTACTGTGATACAAATCCTGAAAAGAAATGATAAAGCAACTGTATAATTAGTTTCATCGCAGGTTGTGATAATACTAAGACACGACTCATACCATACCAGGTCTACAGCAAGTGATTAACAAATGTTTTTTTTTTTATTCTGATAGCAGGTTGGTTCCCTGTGTGGCCATGGGCAAGTCATTTATACTGTTTTAGTTTTGTTCACATGGCAAATGAGGAGATTGTGCTGTATGGCCTCCAAGGTTCATTTGACTCCATGCCCACAACTGTCTGGACATAAGATTGCCTCTCCCCAAGAGAAAATAAAATGGAAAACTATGTTGTTAATTGATGGCTCCACACCAAATACAAATGATCTCCAAGATGTGAGGAACAATAATCTTTCAAAATATGAAGACCTAAAACAAGAAATCAATTATAGGAGGGAAGAAGATGGGTAATCTCTGCCATAATCCTGCCTGCTACTGGAGTTTTCACCAGGATCCTTCCAGGGCACCTAAAGAACACGAGTTCATAGAACCCAAAACCAAGACCTAAAAGTCTTTTTACCCACCAAAAAATTGGAACATTGATCATCAAAAGACCAGCTACAAGAGAGTGACTGTTTCAAGGACTATTTATAGCCAAGATGGAATGACAATGGTAATGGCTGACATTTACATGGTACGTTCTTATAGTACCTCCGCTTATCGTAATAACCGTGTCAGAAAAATGCTTTGATTATCCTTATTTTACAGGTGACCCAGAGAGGCTGAGTGATAAGCCTCAAGTCTCATTGACAGTTAAGTGTCTCAGAGACGACTTGAAACCAGGTTTAAGCCCTCTATCTCTTACCTTCCCCTACGTCCCTGGTGTTTCCCATGAAAATGACCTGCCAAAGGGCACACATCAGGTACACTAGAGAAGGCCTCATTAAATGGTTTAACATCTGCAGAGGCAGCATGGGACAAAGACAAAAAAAATACTGGCTATCAGGAGCTTTGGGGAAGGACCTGAGAGACCATCTGTAAAAACTTAGGCCAATTAGGTTGATCTCAGTTACTCTCTGTGGGCCTCAGTTTTCTGATTTGTAGAATGGGGGAGTTGTTTTATATTTATATATGTACATATTCATGTATACTTCTTCATGTACAATATGTGCATATGTATACTTAACATATATGTATTTTTATATAATAAATATTTCAATATATAACTCCCTCGTTTTACATATATATGTGTGCACGCATATATGTATAAATATGTATGTGTGTATACACATATACATATATACACATATACAACTTCTAAGCTTCCTTAATTTATAAATTGTTGGCCTTATACATACAACTGACTGGACATAACACTTCCACCTGCCTCCCCCTTCAAAAAAAACCTGAAAACAATATTTTCAATATTTAATTCTGGGATAGAAGGCCCCTGAGGTCCTTCTAGCTTTCAATCTAGGACTCTTCGACCCTAAGTCACTAAGGCTCTGTTGGTCTCTATATCATGATCTTTGAAAGGACTAAATTATCTAAGCTCTGCCACTTTCTATCTATGTTATCTTAGGCAAAAATATCTCCATGCCTCAGTTTCCTCATCTATAAAATGAAAGGTCAGACAAACGTGGCCTTTTATGTTTCTTTCTATGTCTATGTTTATTATCCATTGATTCTGTTCTAATGGCACTTGTGGTCTACCTGCTAAAACTGTCTCATATTTCATTGTCTCCCCCAAAGAGAACGTAAGCTCCTTGAGAGCAGGGATTGCTTGAGTGGCACACAGTAGGTGTTTAATAAACATTCGTTGATTGGTTTCACATGGCTTATATAACAGAGGGAGAGAACAAGAAATTCTGGGTTACTTGCCAGGTGAAAGAAGTAACTCGGGAGAACCAAGACAGTCCATTTCTTTTGCCAAGCTTTTCAGTTCCTTCTGGGCCTTAGCGGGTGAGCATTGAGCAGACACTGAAAAATAGAAGGCTTTACCCCCTTCAGTAGGCAGTCTCTTGGCAGCATCTATGTGGTGATGTATCTGCCAGTCGCCAGCCCAGCAATAATGTTGAGAGGGATGACAAGGAAGAAATTTTGCTGTAGGCCGACCTTCTGTTAACAATGGCACCAGGAGTGGCCCTGTTGCCCAGGAGAACTTCCCAGCTCCCAATTACACATTTTCAAAAATATCCTCCATGAAGACACCCGACACTTTGTTTGTTGGTTGCAGGCCTTTGATCAGGTTACCATGGATCTGGGCTGGCATAATGGGTCTGCGTGATGTATGTTCGCTGTCAGGGCTGAAACAACAGCGAGTGCGTACAAGCGGGCCCCACCTGCCGAGCAATATGCTCTCAATCCCTCAGGCGGAGCCATACGCAGCTCAGCTAAGAAAACTTCCTCCCACTGAGCAAATGGCAGAGCTGTGGAACACAGAAGCGGCTGCGTGCACGGCCACCAGTCCACAGTGGGAGGCAGGCAAGAAGGAGGGAGAAGAAAGGGAGGATGCTCTCGGCAGGCTCTCCTTCCCTGTGGCAAACACACAGACCCCTTTCTGTGGGGCCTTGGAGGGTGGCAGCGAAGACAGGGCTTTGGAAACCATAAGACACAAAGAGGAGCTAATATGAAAATTAGGCTTGTTTTTAAGTTAGGGGACATTCTTTTTCTTTTTTCTTTTCTTTTTTTTTTTATAAGAACACACAGCTAATCACATACATCATTAACACAATTGGCCCAGAAATTGGCTTGTTGATTGTTGATGCATGGGTTTCTTTCTTAAGCCAAAAGCAAGAAACACAGAGAGAATACAGAAATAAGAAAGGGGGAGGGAGGGGGAGGAATTAAAAAGGATGGTGGCTATTCGGTAGGTGGGTTTTCTTTGCTTTTCTTAACAGAGGAGCTGAATATTGGGGGAAGCACTTTACAGCAAGGAAGGGAGGCCATGGCTGCCATGTTAGCTTATTGTAACCTGGTTATGCATTGGTAACTCCACCCTTTCTTGTCCTAGCAATTCATGCCCCTCACCTCTCCAAATTATTTTGTACTCAAATATCTATGTTATATGTACTCTCATAAGCTGTAGAGAAGATAATGACCAAAATTGGGACAGAAGGTCATCCCTGGGGTAATGGATTCCAAGATTTAGATGTAGAAGGAATCTCTCATGTCATCAAGTACAATCTCCTACCCACTTTTCATAGATGAGGAAAAAAAGGCCCATGGAGGTGAAGCGATTTGCCCAATATAATGCATGGAAGAGCTATATCTGAACTGAGGTGCTCTGACTCCAAAACCATACTGATGAAATTGCAATCTACTGTTTTACATTTACTAGCCTTCTCCTAGTAGAATGCTCCATGAGAGCAGGTTCTGGTTTTTCTTGTCCACTGTTGCATGTTCATTGCATAACAAGAAGCTTCAGTAGGACCTCAACATTTAAATATTCATTACCTGAATGACCAAAAGTTCTATGTGTCAAAGCTTCTAGGCTCACTCTCCCTCTAATTATATTGTGTATATGTATACACACACACACATATATGTGTATATACACAAATAATGGGTATATATAATATATACACACATAATGCATATATATTACATACACATATGTAATAATGTATATATAATACACACATGTAATAGTGTATATATCATATTTACACAGATGAAATGTGTATATATAATACATACACACATGTAGTAATGTGTATGCGCAATGCATACACACGTAATGTGTATATATAACACATACACACGTACAATGTGCATATATAATGCATACACAATACAATAATTTGTATATATAATACATACACAGTATAATAATGTGTATACACAATACATACACACGTAATAATGTGTAGATATAATATACACACATAATGTGAATATGTAACACATATACACACATAATAATGTATATAGATAGACAGACAGAGATGTGTTAATTGAATGAATAAATGAATGAACAGAGGCAGAAAGGAAACACTGTCTGCTTTCAAGGGTCTAACATTCTATCACAGAAGATAACTAGCACACCTTTATAAAGGTAAAGGATACTCAAACCTATCTACAAGCTCTGGGATCTTGCATTTACCTCCAACCTTCCAGCTCTCTGCACCACCCACTAGGGATTGGAATCCATCATCACATAATTCCAGACAGTTACTGTTCCCACAATTAAACATGTTTCTTCTGATCCATAGCAGATCTGTATTCAAGACCAATGGTAAACGATCAGGTTAATTAGACACAGTACTTCCTTGTCCCCCTGCTAGGTCTTCCAGATGATCACCATTACACAGCATTATATCACACAGGGATATAATGCTGTTATCACATATATATTATATAATGTTATGTTATATATATGTAACATACATATAACACACACATATATATCTCTCAATATATCTATATCTATCTATCTATCTATCAAAATGTTACGCATCCTCAAGCTGGCCAGTTTCAGAGGGGTGGTAGGGGAAAAAACTGCATGTGCAAATACATGATGTGTGCTCATCCCTCCATTCTTCCCCCTTCCCCCACATTTCCCCAGGGGATAGCAATTATGTGGTGTGTTTTACATCAACTGGAGGAAAGAGTAAGAACGAATGGACAAAGCAACCACATGAAACCATTTCTTTTCTTTTTTCACTTGGATCTTGTCACCCGTCAACATCCCAGAGTGATGCTGTTTAGACACATTTCATAATGGGATACAGAAGCCTAAGTTTACTTTGACTTTCTCACTGTCTTTCTGACTTGGCCACCTCCAGGAAGGGGGTGGAGTAATCACAATAATTTATTCAGCTGGGCAGGCAATTTCTCCCTTGGAGGAGGAAAACACAAACTTGTCAGTTTTTCCCTTCCCACCATCTCCCTCGCCAACCTGGTCACCCTTCCAGGCTACCCTGTGCTCTTGTGCAAATATTATGGTTAAGATGGAGCCGGCCACCATTCCACTGGCTTAGGGGTGTTGGCGACATGGCTATAAAATTGGGTTACGAGCTGAAACTTGGCAGGGAGAGATTGAAGACTGGGGCCGACTATTGGCTGGAACTTGAAAACAGCCAGCTTCAACCTTGATGATTTATACGAGTCCAAGGAAGAAAGCAAACTTCAACAAGGCATACCAGCCCTCTACATGACATAAAACACTCAGACGCTTTGAAAAGCAACCTGGCTTGGCGGTCAATGATCAGAGACTATGTGGCAAAGGACTCTGGGTCTGGAAACAAAAGACCTTGGTTCATATCCCACTCTACCACTTCCTAACACATGTGGGGCATGGGGCAAACTATTTTCCTTCTCTCTGGATCTCAGATGCCACCTCTATAAACTGAAGTTTTGACAGGATGATGTCCAAGGTCCCTATTCCCTCTAAAATATAATGATTCCATTCTGAATTGGTGTTCTTCAAGGGTCTCCTAAATGCTTCACTCAACTGTAAAGGAAGGCAAGATCAGTTTCCCATTTTGTTTTGTATTCCCAGTATGCAACACATGACATGCCAGGTGCAACAGGGAATGCTTAATAAATGTTTGTTGAAAATGGAAGTGCCCCAGGGCAGTACTCGGTGCAGGCGCTATGGAATATTTTTATCAATGAGGTAGACAATGGCATACACAGTTTGCTCAATGACACAAACCTGGGATCCATAACAAATAAAGCTTGATGTTAGACTCAGCATCCAAATGGATCTTTTGCTTGTTGGGTTGAACCTAATAAAGACAATGCTCAGAAGGGAGGAGTATAATGTTCTACCCTGGGGATCAAAAAATCAACATTACTCATACAGATTCAGAGAAGAATAATTAGATAGCAGTTTGATTAAAGGGAAAACAAGGATTTGGAGGTTTGGGTGAAGTGCAAGGAAATAATTGCTCATCAGTGTGATATAACAGCTTAAAAAGGGTAATCATGACCTGCATTAAGGGATAGGCTCCAGGACCAAGATGTTTCTCTATGCTTGACACTGGCCAGACCACATCACTTGAAATTCTGGGTACGGCAGTTTTAAAGATACTGAAAATCTAAAGTAGGAGTTCTTAACCTGGGGTCCATTAACTTTTCGAACAATATTTTGTTACAGCATTTCAATATAATTTATTTCCTTTGTGATTTTGCCATTGCATTTTCTGCACTTGAAAATGTTGGTTGGTCATTCAATTAGCATTTATAACAGATCAGACACTGTTCTAAATAATGAGAATACAAAGAAAGACAAGAACAATCAAACAAGCAGAAACAACCCCTCCCCTCAGGGAGCTCACTGACTAGTTCTGAGGAATAAGTTAGGCTTCAGAAAAAGCTGCTAAAAAGGATCCATGAGACAAGATAGTGAAGCAGGCCTGGTGTGGTCTGACTCTAGAGAACGTGTGGGGCAGGGCCACCACGATGATGAAATGGCCTGGAGTTGGTGCCAAGTGACTGAAGGTGACTGGGGATGTGTAGGCAGGAGAAGAGAAATCTCAGGAGGGATGTAATTTGGGTCTTCAACTCTTCAAAGGGCAGTCACATGGAAGAACCAGACTCTTGACTCACAAGGATAGAGCCAGGAGGAAAAGCTGCAAAGACAATGGGAGTAAACAGAAGGTAATTTGGGGGATGAAAAGGAAATGCCAGCAGTTGAAGGGATGCAGAAGCTCTTTAGGATCACTGATGGCAGACTTTCTCCTTAATAAAAGTAAGCCCAGAGAAGGAAGATCCTTAAATAACCAGCAGGACAAAGTCAAAATGGAACCACTGCATCTTGGAGCATCCTCTTGGAGGGGTAGCTATTGCATCTCCTGGAGAGGTTGCTGTTTTATGACTTGTATTCCTTCCCAAAGGTGTGTACTTGGGGAAAACTGTTTTCTGGTCTGATCCAGAGACCTCTGTTTAAGAATGGAATTCTTGGTCTCATTCAAGGGTGGTCCACAAAACAAGCCCATGAGAGAAAGGTCCTTTTAGCATGCTTTAAAAACTAGGAGAAAGGGCTGGTGGCAGCAATGCAAATATGTCACAGGAGACCAAAGGGAAACCCTTTTCTGCTGGGACAGGCCACAGTTGTAGAGAAAGTAGAGCAGAATAGAAAGAACATCTGGGAACCTGAAAACCAAATTCTGGTCCCAACTTGTCTTCTGATTAGCTGTGCAACCCTGGACAAGCCTTAGTGTCCTCATTGACAAAATGAGAGGATTATGCTAGATCAACAGATCAATCTACCAAGCAGCATTTATTAAGTACCAACTATGTGCCAGGTGCTTTGCCAGGCAGTGGGGACTCAAATTTAAAAATGAACAATCTTATTGTCAGGTAACATAGAAACAACATGCTCACACAGACATCGTTTACACATAAGCGATCTTTAACATCTTTTTCATTCCTAACATTCTTTGAGATTTCTATAAGAACAACCACCTCAGGAAGAAAGCCATGTCCACTACAGAAGCAAGGAAACATACTGGGAGTTAAGAAAGTAGGACAATTATGACATGAAATAAGTTAGAATGGGCTCACAGAAAATGACACAACAATTTGGGTGAGTCATCATACAAGAACCAAGGTCTGCAATGCTTCTGATGCTGGTGATCACGTCTGCCTGAGATCTTACATCTGAGTAATACTCAGCATGATTCAAAAGACAGAAAACATTAAGAAGACCATTTAACCCTACTCACTCTCTGCTCATCAGACTTCACCTATGGAAAGCTGGCAGACACTGGGTTCGAGTTGACCAGGGTGCTGGAGGTGGCAACCATTGCTAAGAACTGCCCAGGGTGAGGTTTCTACCTCATGGAAGACCTCTGAACATAAGCTGGGCAATCTCTTGACAGAGAATTCTTGGTCAGGGAGGAGTCTGACCAGATGACCTCTGAAGGTCATCCTGCTCTTAAGAATACATGACTTTGGGAACGTGGGACTCTAGATCACTTTGGGGAGTCTAATCCCCCTTGTCTACACTCTCCAGGAACAATAACATTGGAGAAAGGCAGTATCCTCATATTAAGAAAATCCCAGATCTAGGGCTGTCCAGGAGGTGACATAAATCCCTTGAAGGGAAAGAACCTTTCCTTCTCAAACATACAGAAAACCTTAGACCTTAGGTTTCTCCTGCCATCTTAAAAAAAGAGAGAAAAAACCCCAAAACTGAAACACACCTACCACTCAATGAGTATTGGCTATTTTCACTGCCTTTCCCAAAACAGTCCAGCCTGTCCTTTGGCTTCTCATGTCAAACTAAATACAACTTATAAACAACTCACCACAAGTTTGTTTAATGATGACCTACCCTGTTCATTAAAGATTTCTTTTCCTTATTGGAGTTGACAGGCAATGCATTTGTAGACTCTGCACTGATTACATGAAATTGTAGGTAGTTACATCCTAATTGGTTAAAAAGAAAAAAAAAATACTATTCTCTTAATGCCATTGGTCAAAAAGAAAAAAAATACTATTCTCTTAATACAACTATGCTTTGTGGTTAACAAATGCTATGAAGATGGGAGAGGCCCACCTCAATGTAATCATTTAAATGAATCATAGGTTGAATCTCATGTATAAAGCTATTAAGAATGAAGGAAACAACTGTTGCTCTCATTGGTGAAAATTTAAGAAAAAAAGAATCTGGCTTACGCCCTGGCAGTGGTCCATGCCACACATACAAGAATCCTTGAATAGGCTGTAAAGGGGGAGGAGACCTCCCCCAGGTCTTCATTATATGACTCACACTGGATTTATCAGAACAGCCAAGCCGAGTAAGTGGTCATTCTCTGAGCTGGGGTGACCGCCTGCCATCACCAGCTTCATCTTCTTCCAGGCAGTTGTGCAAGAAGGAAAGAGGCGGATTGCTCTGGGAGTGGGGGGAAAAGCCTGGCTCTACATTTAAAAACAGGCAAATCCTCAGTAGGAGAGGAGGAATCATTAAAACAAACCAGGAAAAAAAAACCCTACACTTGTTATCCAATACTCACATCGAAGAGATTTTATATCCACACATTTTAAGAAACCAAAAGGGAGTCATAAACCCAATTCAATTTAATTGGGTGCTCTCCTGACAGAATTGTTATTAATAAGATTGCATCGTACAAACCGCCCCGAAATCCCAAATGCAGCCGACTGCACTAGCAAAAACATTTAACACCCAGCAAGCAACACGCTACCGAGTTGTTACCGCTCAGACATCCTCCCCCACATCCTATCCTCAAACCCCCATCCTTCCTCCTCTTCTTTCTTTAAAAAAAAATCCAATTCTAAAAAAAAAAAAGAGAAGCTTGTCTTGAGCAAGTCCCATAAATTATTCACATCATATTACAGTGTATGTCAGCAATCTTGCAGTGTTTAAAAAAACTTAACTACAAGCCAATTAAAATGTAAACTGAGAAAGACGGATAGGGCTGGGTCGCTCTGGTGTGAACTTGAGCAGCTCATAACAATATGCGCTACAACTTCCAGACCTGCTAATTTGACAGCTACTTTCATCAGCAGAGTCTTTCTACCTCCTCCCTCCTCCCCTTTAAAAAAAAAAAAAAGGGAAAAAAAAGACGAGGAAGAAGTGTTTCTCTCAGGACAAATGGTTCCATATCCTTCCCCATCCAGCAGATTAATCCCTTGGGTCTTGTAATCCTTCACAGGCACTCATTGTGTTAGTTAGGAACAGATCAGTTATTTTTCTTTTCCCTTCCCTTTTTAAGGACGCACAGTGCACTCTCCACTCTGTCCCCAGGCTGCAATTTATTGCCATTCTAAATCAAAATTGTTTCACTAGAAATAGAGCTCCGGGGAAGGGGCAATTGAAGGGGTTTTCCGTTGGCAAGACAGGGGAAAGAGGAAGTTTGTCGAAGGAAGGGGTCAATTGATTGTGATGATTTTCCCATTTAAAAAAAAACACCTTTAATTTTCTGTACTACCCAGATCACTCTCAAATAATTTACATGAATGAAGGAATGAATGAATGAATGAAAGATTTATTAAGTACTCGCTTTAAGCACTTCATCTTCTGGGTAATTCAGGTACATGACAAATGTTTACTCATGTTTTACTTCATGTTCAATAAACATTTATTGCATCATTTTGCTAAAAGACTGTTGGTGGTACGGAATAAGACTAGCGGTCCTAGTTCAAATTCCACCAATGGGACTTAATACCTGTGAAACCCTGGACATGCTAAAATATCTCAGGACCTCTTTTCCATCTTCTAGAAAATGAAAGATGGCCTAAAGAACTAAATTTAAGATCCTACCTGGGTGGCCTTGGAAAAACCACTGAATCTCCCTGGGCTTCACTTCCCTCAAGAGTTCAAGGAGGACCTGAGCCAATGGGCTCAATAGTTTCCTTCTAGTTCTAGATTGACAATGGGGCCATCTCCATTTGCCCTGACTGATATCTGGCCACTGGACCCAAATGGCTCCGGAAGAGAAAGTGAGGCTGGTGACTTTGTACAGTCTTGCCTCAAAACCAATTCAATTGCAAGTCATGACATCACCTTCCCAATGTCATGGTCCTCTTCCAGATCAAAGGACAAACAGATGATCTTAGGAACCAATGCAATAGAGTTCACTCGAGATTACTTATTAATTGTATATGGTTGGGGGATAGTGGGAGAAGTTTGGCTGAACATCATGAGCCTAAAGTTTGGAAACAAACCTTAAGAAGACTCTCTACTCATTCTTCTCTTAGACTTCTAAGGCTGCCTCTTCTCAGACTCCTTATTAAGACCAGTCCAGTGTCATGTATTTTCTGCACTTCTATCCCTTCTCTATCCAGCTTGGTGCCAGATCATTGCTCCTTACGTCCACAACTTTGCTATGACCTGTCCCCAAATGACGAACTCACTGCACCCCTTTCTGAGGCTGGCGCTGGTGAGAATTTATCTGAGATCTCATTCATGAAGGGCACATAGTTAGCATTTAAGGCATGAATGAGATGACTCTTTAAGTAGGCTTTGGACGAGAATAATAACAGACATTCTTGTCTCCTTTTAGGACCTTGGAGTTTGGGAGTGTAGCATGGGCTGAATCATCTTTTTGACCTGCAACAAAATCAGGAAATTTGTTCCCTTATGCTCCCTTTAATATTAAAGAATCAGAGATTCTTGTGATATAGTGGATAGAATGCTGGACGTAGAAATGGAAGGATCTCAGTTCAAATCCTGCCTTGGACACTTATTAGGTATGTGACCATAGGCAAGTCAATTAACTTTTATGTGCCTGTTTCCTTGGCTTTAAAATGATACAGCTAGACTTGATGGCTCCTAAGGCCCCTTCTAGTCCTAAATCTATCAATATACTATGACCCTCTAACCTTGGGGGTCATTGGAAGAAGAATCTCCTCTAAAATAGAGATGGCCAGTGGTCATCCAGTCTCTATATGAAGAATTTCAAGGAAGCTCATTTCAGCTTATAATAGCTCTCATGGACTCTTCCAATCTCAACCAATGTACCTAATTCTGGCCTCTGAGACAACAAAGAATTCAATGGAATCACTCGTTCAAGAAAGACATCCTCAAATACTTGAATGAATCAATGAGTATGCCTCTTCATGGGAATTCTCTTCTCAAGCCTAACCTTAGTTTCTTTGACTAAGTCAGTAAAGGCAGGATGTCCTTCTCCATTTATCAGGGCTGCCCATTAGCATTATATTAATACTCTGATGCATTATACTCTAGATGTGGTTTGACTTAGGCAGAGAATAGCAGGACTCTTCCCTCTCTGATCCTGGACACCACACCTCTAAATGTAGCTGAGGACTGAATTCATTTTATTGGCTGCCATTTTGTTGTTGTTGTGTCCAACTCTCCAAGACCTCATTTGGAATTTTCTTGGTAGAGATACATACTGGTTTGCCTTTTTGAGCTCATTTTACAGATGAGGAAACTGAGGCAAACAGGGTTAAGTGACTTTTCCATGGTCACACAGCTAATAAATGTCTGAGGCTAGATTTGAACTCATGAAGATGAATCTTCCTGACTCCAGGTCCAGCACTGTATTCACTGTGCCACTTAGCTGTCCCACTGGCTACCATATTACACTGCTATTACAAAAACTCAGACTGAATGGAAGACCACACAAATAAGCCTCAGTTTGAGTACAGAGGCAAAGATCTCTAAGGCTCATGACCAGTGTGGCCAGCCTAGGTGACCCAGTGGAGAGAGTACTGGATTTGGAAGCAGCAAGACTTGAATGAATGCTTATGAGCTATCTGACCCTGGGCAAATTTCACTTAAACTCAGCCTTAGCTTCCACATATGTAAAAATGGGTATAATGGGCATATGGGTATAATAAGGCACTGACCTTACCAGGCTGTAATGAGAATCAAATGAGACAAGATAGAACCTTAAAGCTCTAGACAGAACTCTCTGTGAAGTTACAGATGCGGATTATTCTTATCATTTATTATCTACAACTCATATGGTTCTGAGTTAATCACAGGTCACGTTTGTTTCCTAGGCATATGGATACAGTGAATTCATTAGAACTGTCAAATCTCTTAAGGAAATGGTACCTACTCCAACCAGCAAAGACCAAAAAGAATTCCTCTGCTTTCTGGACAGCCAATGGTAATGGCTTCCAGGACTCAACACGTACCATTGAGGTCTTAAAATGGGCTAAACAAACCGATTCATTCATTCAACAAGCATTTATTAAGCACCTACTAGACTCAAAGCAATGGAGATAGAAAAAAAATGTCTCAGCCCTCAAGGAGGGTACTGAAGTTGGTACAGAAATATACAAAACAGCAGTGACAAAAAGATTTTAAGAGGAGATAATTAATAATTTGTAGGATCAAGAAAGCGTTAGGTAGGAGGTTGCCCATGAGCTGTATCTTGAAGTAATTTAGCAATCTGAAGACATGGAGGTGAGGGGGAAGTAAGTCAGATATGGGAGACAGAAAATGTGGAGAATTTAAAAGGAATGGAAACTTAATTAGCAAATGCCTAACAGGCTTAAAGACATTTAGGTGTTGGCGTGGGCTCTTTCTTTTTTAAAGTCTCATTCATGGCCAAGATGGGTTTTAAAACAAACTGAAGAAACAGAAACACTTGCTAAAAGTAGTCATTAGGAAGGAAGCAGGAAAAACACAGCCTGATGGCCTTATGGGTGTCACATATAGAAAACTTGGCTTAGGTACAAGCTGGAGGTCTCCATTTTGGTTCAAAACAGTAAATGGTGCACAAATATGTACAGCCCAACAACATTTTCTATTTTTAGATCAACTTGAAATATAGCACCTGAAAAATTAAAATAAGTAAGAGGGGAGTTGGGAAAAGACAAATGATGATTTAAAAAAACTAAATTAGATAACTTCTTTGTATTTTATGTCTCTATTGGAAATTTTGCAGAATAAACCAGCTTTAGATTACGTATAACCACGGGACATGTGAAGAGCTTGGATAACCGAAGATCCACAGACAACACAAGACTTCCAGACAAATGAGTAGTTTCTAATACTTCTAATTTATTTCTCTTCCCAACTTCATCCATACCTTCTTCCTCCTACACTACCCCTGACCAAGCCTAAACCAAGGACCTGAGCAGAGCTGTCATTAAAGATTCATTTTTAATTTCACCTCCCAAGTATCCTTCAGTTCTGAGACATGGAGCTCACTAAACTGGTTCAATGAATGTTTGCTGATAATCTCACCATACTATGAATGCCTACCAAAGTCAAGGTTGGCACCACAACACTAAGAAGTAGATTCTAAGTTTTGACTTAGTATCTTTTCTCTCCTATCTCCCCAGTATGGCCCATATGCAGAAGACTACCCATCCATAATCTAAGTTCGTGGAGGACAGTCTCATTTCATAAATTCTATCTCTGTCTGTCTTGTATATATGTGCATATAAACACACATACACACGGGTACATATGCATGTATATATGTATTTATATACGTGTGTGTTGTGGTTGAACTTATTAAGAACTGAATTTAGAATGGAAACTCCTTGAATGTAACGGCTGACTCATTTTAAAAGTCTTTGAATCTCTACGAATCAGTAGAGTGCTTAGCACACAGTAAATGCTTAATAAATCCCTAGGGCTAAGGACAGGAATTGTGATTTCACTAGAATAGGAAAACCCCATGTGAGGATTCCTTCTTCCAATGCAAGTCAGTACCTTCTCTGCCATTTAAGTTCTTAGAGAGAGAAAGGTTGCCTGGGGTCATATCTTTCTGATTTCACAGTCAGTTTTTTATCTACTATGTGGTGCTACAGTTAACAACAAATGCATACTTAGTTGACTCTAGACTATATTCTCCCTGAGAGCAGGGACTGTTTTTATCTTATTTTATTTTTACCCACAGAATTCAGCCTATTAGAGTAGGCTGTTAATAAATTCTTTTTGGTGATGACTAGATTTAATTGGAGCTAAATAATTAGAGCTCACATTTGTATATTATTGTAAGATCATCAAAGACCTCTGCATCTCTTTTGATGCTCAAAGGAACTCTGTGAAGTTTATCTCCATTTAGTGAACTATAGCTGAGAGGAAAAGTGACTTGCCCAGGGTCACACAACTAGTAAGTATCGAAGGCAAACTTCGAAGTCAGATCTCCACTCTGACTGAGTCCCACACTTCATCCATTACATCAGCCTAGATTTAGTTGGATTTCAAAAAGCGAAACCTTTTCAAGACAGTGTGTGAGGGACACACAAGATAAAATGGGCCAGCATTCACGGACAGACCAATAAAAACGAACATGTTTTTTGTTTATTTGCTTATGTCCAGGGACAGATAGAGGCTCTTTTTATTTTCCTCTATTAAAAGAGCTGCTGCTTCGCCTATTCCAAGAAGGATGGCTCTCTGCTCATTTCCCTTCCATAGGCCATGCCCAAGTAACAGTACAAATCCTTCCCCTGGGACACTTTCTGATGGGCAGATTCTAATTTTCACTTTCAACTGAACTAAGGAACAGACTCAGCACAGCATTAGCATTTCATCCTAGGTAGAGCACCTGATGATAAATATTTCAAGGGGAGCCCTTCTTAGGTTAGGCTGCCATGCACCGAGCTGGATTATTTAAACAAGGAAGCCTTCGATCTCCTCCCTCCCCGCTTAATTTGAGCTCTGTTGCTAAACCACAAGACAAAAGCTTGCTACAGTCCAAGAATGAGCCAGGAGGCTCTCTCCTGGTTGCCTGGTGCGACCAGTGTGTCTTAAAAATATATCTAGTCATTAAGACAGTCCTGGCTGTCATCATCTCAGCCCTGCTAAACAGCAACCAGGGTGCAAAGTTTCCTAGGAGCACTGGCTCATTAAGGGGGGGAGGCATTATCTTAGCATTGATCTTATCTCTATGTTAAACACACTTAGCTCCTTGTCAAGACACTTAACTTTCCAATATGGTCAATTACCAGATAATAGCACCCACTTTCTCATGTCTCACTGTTTAAATGGCCCGATCAATAAATCAGAGCACACCCCATTATTAAGGGCCTTCTGATGTCAGGCAGCTAGCGTCAAGTAGGGAAAGGAAAACATTTCTTGGGATCTAGCCCTTGAAAATACAGTATACGGTTCAAGTCAATCCAATCTAAAAGTCATTTTTTTAAATGTGCCTATCATGTGCAAGACACCACACAAAGCAATGGGGATGCCAAGGGGGAAAACTAAACCAAATCAAAGAGAACCTGCCTCAAGGAGCTTATATTCTAAAGGGGGAAATAAACATAATTGACATGTATAGAGTAGATCAAAGTTTGCAACGTGACTCTTAAATTGTTACTGAAGAAGAATGGCTTGTTACTTGCAGTTGGGAACACATGGGTTGAAAATGCTACATCAGACAGAGACTAGCTGTATGACGCTGGGCAGTCACTTAACCACACTGGGCCTCAGTTTACTCATCTGTACAACAGGGATACAACTAGTATACAATTCCGTCCCTGGGTTATTGTAAGTCTCAAATAAGAAAATGCATGTTGAATATTTCACAAACACAAATAGCTAAACGTTAGTAACTATTTTTATATTATTACTAAGTAATCCTCATTTTTTCTCCTGAGTTTATTTTCAGAGTAATTCAGCTATGATGATGATAATTCTGTCACATTCCTCAGAGCAGTTTAAATATGAAGGTGATAATTCTCAAATGAACCTGAGAGGAGTACAGTGAGGTGAGCACTGTATGAACGATTATACTCATTTTACTGTTAAGAAAATTAAGGGGCAGAAAGTTTGAGGGTTTTGATTACACTAATTAGTGTCAGAGGTAGGATTTGAACCCAGAGAATAAGTATTAGCAAGTGTTTACTGTGTGCCAGGCATAATACTAAGTGGTGGTGTTGCCGAGAAAAGAAAAGCCAGAGATCTTCTTTTGTGTCTGAGCTTTTGACCCACGACACATGCCATGCTACATGGCTCTGAGATTGGGAGATATTTCCATACTCTGGCTTGAAAAGGCCAGTCTGTCCAAGCATCAATCACTCACTATAAGTGTAGATCAATGCAAATGGGTTTTTTGCTTTCTCCTTTGTTCAAGAGGTCAGCCAGAAGAACTTCCAAAAAGGAACCATGAGTCATGAGGAAAGGAGAAAGGGGGAAGAAAGGAGAAGGACATAGAAGAGGGAAATAGCTAGGACACTGACATGGCAGTATGCGACAGACATGACAGAAGAAAACTATTTCCTCCTCTTACCACTGAACTTTGCTTTTCCAATTGTTGAGTCACCTTGGAAAGTACTATCATTCACACTTAACAATTTTATTTCTAAAAGAAACCTATTCACTTTAAGTTTCCTTAGACTACTTCCAGGTCCAGATATAAGCTAAAGACTCTGGCCAAAAGCAATAAAATCCCTACCTGACCTAAAAGAGATAAATACGTTCAGCTGAGTAGGCAAGAACTCGAAAGCTCCCATTTCTCTGGACCAGGAAAGCTCACAAAGCACTCTTCCTAAAACACTGAAGATAGAGGGAATACTGTTATGTCTATTTGACAGATAAAAAGACTGAGGCTCGGAGAGGTGACTTGATTTCCCCAAAGTCGTATATCTGATAGGTATTCAAAGCTAGGGCTCAAATCCAGTTCTTAATACCAAACTCAGGGCTGTTTCCACAACACCATTTTAACATCCTATTCAAGTCAAGCAAAATCTAATTTCCAAAATTAAATAAAAATTGGTATCTTTTGTTTCTAAATCACAGTTTTGTTTTGTTTTGTTTTGTTTTTTGGAAATATATGTTAATCCTCCCAATTGTAATTTACTTTGTACAGGGGGGAAAATCAAGCAGAAACATGAGATAATTTGATCACACATACACGCACGCACGCACATGCACGCATGCACACACACACACACACACACACACACACAGTAGTCCCTCATTTCTTCTGAACTAAAAGGAAGAAGGTATGCTTTTGCATCTGTTTTCCTCAATCAAGAAAAGGCTTTCAATTACTCAGCCTATTTCAATTACTTTTTTCCCTTCCCTTCCTTTCATTTTCCTTCTCCTTTCCTTTCCTTCCTTCCCTTCCCTTCCCTTCCCTTCCCTTCCCTTCCCTTCTTACCTCCCCCAGAATATTTTAAGCCAATCAAAAGAGTTTTGCCTTGAGGATGGAAAAACTGTTTCAATCGTGGCTGATTTAATCATGTCTATTGCTTTCCAAAGAGCCAACTTTGACAATGGCTAAACTTGAAGAGAGATTCCTACCTTAGAACAACTACAGGTGAGCAAGGTGGAAAAACGTGCTTCGTTAGTTTTTATATTGCATCTGTGGTGAGCAAAGCCCCATCCTCAGCACCCCAGAAGGTGCAACGGTCACTGGGACAGAGTTCTTGCCCTCATGGAGCTTACAGTCCACTCAGGAAGGACAGACATGCACACATAAAAAGACAGCTTGTATGCCCTTTGTACCCACCAAGTAGGGGCACAGAATATAAGTGATTGAGGAGATGAGAGCATGGAAAGGACTAACCTGACCAAGAGGGTACAGTTTGGCATAGCAGAAACCATTCCGAATCGGTGTCAGAAGACCTGAGGATTAGAGAAGCTTGTCCAACATCAGGCAGTGAGGAAGTGTTGGAGGTGTGATCTGAACCTAGATTTTTTGAGGCCATTTGCACTTTTAGGATGACAAACTTGGAACTGGTGTTCCAACTGGTCCTCAGTTAAAACCCCTCTTTTTACTCATGAGGTAACTGGGACACAGGGTGTGAAGTGATTTTCCCAGGATGACTCAGGGAGAGCAAGTGGATGAGGCAGGATCTGAACCCAGATTCCTTAGCTTCAAATGCAGCTCTCCTTCCACTATAATACGTTGCTACTTTGTCCACTATGCTCTGCAGCATGCCAGCACAGAAAGCATGGCTTCATGGCACCATGAAGAAAGCACAGGCTTTACAGTTGCAGGAACTGAGCTCAAATACTGATTGACTGGACAAGTCACTTAGGATAGTTTTAGGATCACAGGTTTAAAACTTCAGGGTTCTTTAGAAACCATCTATTTCAACCCTATCATTTTATAGGAGAGGAAACAGAAGCCAGGGAACAGTCTTATTTTATTTGTTCAGGTCACAGGTAATAAGCATCAGAGACAAAATTTGAACCAAGGTCTTCTAAATTGAGCCATCTCTTTGGGACTCAGTTCTCTTGTCTGCAAAACAAGAGGCTGACTAGATGGCTCTAAGATCTCTTCAAGTTCTAAATCTATGAATCTCCAAACACTTTCGCAGGTAAAGATCAAATCAGCTACAAAATATCTATCTCTTGGCTATGGGTCTCAAGAGAACACGTCTAGAAATTTCCTGAAAAGGTTTCATTTTGGCCCAGCCAGACATATTTGAAGAGCTGTGTTTCCTGTGGTATTTCAGGATCACAATTTCCTGTCTAGGACAGAACATACACAGTGATATAGAGAGAAGAGAGAGAGAAGAAGGGTGTGTGTGTGGGGGGGGGGGGGTGTCAGGAGAGGGAGAGAAAGGGAAAAGGAGAGAGAGAGGGAGAGGGGGAGGAAGAGGGTAAGAGAGAAGAGTAGGGAGAGAAGAAAAAGAGGGGGAAACAGAGAGAAAGAGGGAGGGAGAGAAAAGGGGAGAGGAAGGAAGAAGGAAAGAGAGGAGGAGGGAGAAAGAGAAAGAAAGGGAGAGGAGAGATGGGGAGGGGGGAAGAGGGAGAGAGAAAGAGAGGAGAGAGAGAAAAAAAGAGAAGGGGGGAGAGAAGGGGGAGATAGAGGAGTGAGAGAGAAGGGGAAAGACAGGGAGAAGGAGAGAGGGAGAGGGGAAGGAACAGGGAGAGAGAGGGGAGGAGGGAAAGAAAGAGACAGAGAGAAAGAGGGGGAGACAGAGAGAGAAGAAAGAGACAGAGAGAGAAGAAAGAGACAGAGAGAGAAAGATGGAGAGAAAAAGGGAGACAGAGGGAGGGGAAGGAAGAGGGAGAGAGAAAGAGAACGAAAGGGAGAGGGGAGAGGAGGGAGAGAGACAGAGAGAGAGAGAGAGAGAGAGAGAGAGAGAGAGAGAGAGAGAGAGAGAGAGAGAGAGAGAGAGAGAGAGAGACAGAGAGACAGAGAGAGAGAGAGAGAGAGAGAGAGAGAGAGAGAGAGAGAGAGAGAGGAGGGAGGGATGGACGGACAGGGAAAGAGACAGAATGAATAATCAATTCTGGAACTAGGTTCCCTCTCCAAGCTGGTCTGGTTTTCCTTTTATTGAAACCAGTTCCTCATTCCTAACTGTCACCAGTATAAACATCCAATCTACTGTTAAAAGGAATCTGTTCTGCCAACTGGAGGAATAAATGACAATGCCCTAGGAATGGAATCCCAACATCCACATAAGTCAGCATTTGTCATCTTTTCAAATGCTAAGAAATTTTTGTGGTCCTGGCATTTCCAGGAAAGGCTCAGTAGGGTTTCCATAATAATCGCTTCACAGAGCCTAACTTCTCCCTTTGTATTGCCAAAAGGTTGTTAAAACGTCTACTCTAAATCAGAATTCTTTAAGAAGTTTTTTTTTATTAAAAAAAAAAAACCCACGTCCCCTCAAAGTAAAGCTCGCTCTTTTGAAGTTGTCTGCTTTCAGAGTTTTGTTCCATTTAATAGCTTCCAGAGTCAAGAAGGTCTCAGGTAGAACCGAGTCACCTAACCACACGAGCAATTAGTTTCTCCAGACAGGGTGTCTGTTGTAATGTAGTTCACTTAACTTCACATGGTGAATCATCTCCCTTTGATGCATTTTCCCCCCTTCTATTAATTCTCTCCCTGCTTCCCTTGGCGGATGCCTATTTGGTTGCCTGACCTTCACTCACTGCTCGGGGAGACTACCCATCTCTCTGAGGAAGGTGTGTACTACTCTGGCCAGCACACTTTGTCACTGGGGTCAAAGCTTCAAAATCAATTAATCCAACAGTGTTTACTAAGTGCCTAGATAGGTCAATTACCAAAGATACAATGACAGTCTCTGTCCTCAAGGAGTTTGCAATCTAAAAAAACCTACCTAAATGATACATTTAAAAAAACATATTCACCTCTGACACAAACTAGCTTCCTGACCTTGGGATTAGTTATTTAATCTTTCAATTCCTCGGCAACTAAGTTGCTGAGATAGTGCTCACCTACGCTGGAAGAATTCCTCAACAAATGCTCCTTATACCAGTGAAATCAGAAATCTAGTTTAAAAAAAATCCATAAAACATACAACGACTGAAGGAACATAGGAAACTAACCACTGGGAAAACAAATACAGTTGTGAAATAGTGATGCTTGAGCTGAGCATGGAATCAGGTTGGGGTGGGAGTGGGGGGTGGGGGCTGTCCTAAGAGACAGAGAAGAGGAAGGGTGAATATTCCATGCATATGGAGCAGCCTGAAGATCTGGAGATGGAACGTTGAATATTCTGTATGGGGAACTGCAAGGAGGTCAGGTTAATTGGAGAGTAGAGTGTGTGAAGGGGAATACTGTCTAACCATCCTAGAAAGTAACGCTGGAGTCAGACTGGGAAAACCTTTAAATGCCAAACGGAGAATCTGATTTTATCCTACAGACAACGGGGAGTCACTGGTCCCCAACTCAAGCAAAAGGCAGAATTAAAATCAGACAGTAGCCCTTACACACCCACACATCCACCCACACACCTTTGTGGAAACTTGGTTAAATATGCTTTTTAAAATTCAACAAGAATTTATTTAAAACAAACAAAAAATAACAGCCCAAGGCTGGGGAAAAGAAGAAAAAGAGGAACAGGAGAAGGAAGAAGAGAACGGAGAAGGAGGAGGAGAAAAAGGAAGAGGATTAGGAGGAGAAGTTAAATAGTCCTTGCTGTCTAGAAACTTACATTATTATTAAGGAATTTATATGGTGGGAGTTGGGGCATCTCCAGAGCAGTAAAAATTAATTGGCTCAAAGTCAAAGACTGTATTCTTTTAGGCCAATGAGAATGTGGAGGAAAAAAAAGAAAGAGCCACAGCCTGGTCAAAAAACATAAAGCCAAGGTACCATCATTCTGCGAGATGATAAAGACTTCAGTGTCGAGAAGGATTTTTGAAGCAAATCTACAAAATAACTTTTTGTTATCACTGAGGACTAAAAAAGAATGGACTTTCAAGGCAAAACCAACTCTGCCCCCATGGGATCAATGATGGATATTTGGATATCTCACTGCGGGGCAGGGGTGGGAGAAAAGGAACCCAGAGAGGTCAAGAATGTTTGTCCTGGACTTCAAACAGCCACCAGGTTAGAACGCAAGATGATGCAGAAGAAACAGCACTAGGTTTAGAATCAGAGGACCTGGTCTCAAGCTATGATTCAACTGACACCTAGGCTATCTTGGAAATGTCACAACCTCCATTTTCTGTAGTTTCCACACCTGTAAGATGAGGGGAAGGCAGCTAGGTCGTGCAGTGGATAGATCACCAGGCTGTAGTCAGGAAGACTCATCCAGCCTTAGATGTGTGACCCTAGGCAAGTCGCTTAACTGTTTGCCTCAGTTTCCTCATCTGTAAAATGACCTGGAGAAGAAAATGGCAAACTACGCCAGGAACTTTTGCCAAAAAAACCCCAAAAAACAAAAAAAAAAACCCACAGAGTCATACAGGACTGAAACAACTAAACAACAATAAAGAAGGATCTTTAAGGTCAATGCCAGCTCAAAAACTGTGATCCTATATACCTACAAGGCTCCTGACCCCCCAGGCTAACAGTCTTCTTCCTTTCTTTCTCAGGGTTTTACTGTAAGAAAAGACCCCTAGAATATAGCAGGTACCCCAACAACATAGCAGAGAGTCATTGATGAAAAGTTAGCAGAGAAAACAGATACACATGCACAATTTCTACCATACCTGGTTGTCATAGGTCAATTACATTCAATAAACATTTCTAAAGTACCTACCATGGGCCAGGCTCTGCTAAGAACTGGGGGTACAAAAAGGCAAAAGACAAGTCTCCGCCTTCAAAAAGTTTACAATCTAATGCATGATGGGATTCCTCCCATGATTCTACTGAATAGCTGACAGCCCTCCAGTGATGATACAGCCATTTCTTATCTACTTAAACCGGAGAAAAGAGAACATGTCCACTGTCTTGCTCAATTTTGCCCTTTTCTCCTTCCCAGGACAACTGTTGGATACTTCCCTAATGAGCCTCGTTTTACAAAGCAAAGAGCACAGCGGTTATTTAAACAGGAAACAATATGAACAATGCCCTATCAGATGAAAGATGACCAAGGCTAATTGAACTGTTTGCTTAAGATCTGTATCAGGGTTATTAAAGTCACTGAAGAAAAAGCAGATGTCTTTGAGTGTACAAGGGCTCTATTACTTGAGCTGGCAAGTCTGATTTTCCATTGTTACTTATCCAGGCAAATGAAGCTCAACGGAGAATCACATGATCTCCCGAGCAAAGTATATTGACTTGCTCCTATGTTTGAATTCTATTAATCTAATTTCGGGAGGCTGAACGGGGTATTCAGTTACAGAGGGAGGGTGGGCCCGTATAAGCCTTCTGGGCATCAGGATTTTTTTGTCCTATATCAAGGCACAATCTTGCTTGCTTATACTTCTCTTAGAAAGGGGAGCCTAGATTTGCTGATAAAATGTTGGTCGGCTTCCCACAGCTTTAGTTCTTTCCAGTATATCTTTGATAAAATACCCCCTCCCTGTCAACATTCTTAATCCAGGACCTTTGGCTGGAAGTCTCCTTCATGCTTGGCCCAATCTGAAGAGCTGGATGTTTCTTCTGCCTGGAGAATCGGGTGTTACTCTTTAACGACTAATGTGAGAAACAGATTGCATTTATGGACACATCATGACACATCTCTCTCACGCGACCCTGGCTGACTGCTTAATATTACTTAACTTTAAAACCAAGCCTTCCCCTCCTGGTCCGTAGATACGATGTTGGGTAATAACAACTGTCCATTCATTACACACATTTCCCCCCAAAAATGATCATTTTTCCTCTCTCTCCATAAGCACCATGAGCTTATTAGCTTCACAAAGAGAGAAATCTCTGTTGACCTTACAAAGGACATGAGCATTTATAGCTAAAATGCCAACTGGGACAGTTGTTTTCCAACTGGCTTCTTGGCTTTGAAGAAGCTAACTGGAATAAGGATTTCTACTAAAGGCTTCCCCACTTCTCAGTTCTGCCAGCTGGTCCTTGATATGGCCTCATCTCATTTAGGCAAAGATGAAGGAAACAGACGTTTCCGAGATTGAATCTGCGTATGAGAAACCTATCTGTGCAACTGGCACATTTCCATCTCTCTCCAGAAGAGTTTGGTGAAGGGCTATCAGTATCATCCTCCTATAACACATCAAAACTTTGCAGATCTCAACAGAATCACATGAGACCCAGAAGTCATTTTGGAATATGACTGCAAACCATTTGGGCTCATCGCCTACATCCCCCCATTAGGTTCCAAACGGGTTTATGGCCACACATAAAACTCTTCCCAGTTAAAATCCACACCCTTTAAATTGGCTTACACTTTAACCATAGCCTTTGCTACAGGAACTTTAATGATCATGTATAATACACACCCTTTATATAACATACCAAGCCTCACAATTGGCTTCTTCCCCTGTACTAACACATGCATTATAGGTGTTAAATTACAGTAATTCCACAGCAGCTAGTTGGTTTAAGCCAGGAGAAACAGATGCCTCAAGGCATGGAGTTCACTTCACACAAACCCTTACAGAGTAAATGTCTAAACTCAAACTTCTTTGTATGTGGCATTAAACCAGTTACCATGGCCAAATCCTTTTCAAAACCCAGAAATTTTTGTTTTGTCTCTGCTCAAATTTTGGATCACCTAAGAGGCCCTGAGAAGAAAAGGATGTAGAAGTGGGGGAGAGGAAGAAGAAAAAGGCCTTTAATAAACAAAGGAGTAAATACAAGGGAAGGCAGATTGGTCTCGTGGAAAGATCCTCCATTGGGAAATGGATGACCTAAGTTCCACCTTAGATTAGTCACTGACTTGCTTTGGGATGTTGGGTACATCTACAACTATTTTACATCTTGCTTTCTTCATGTGAAGAAAACATGGCAAAAGAGTTGGTCTATCTGAAAGATTCTTAAAGTCTCCTTAGCTCCCAAAGTTCTAGAATTCTACTAAACTGCTACAGGTTTAGTCAACTGGGTAAAGTACAAGAGAAGAAGAAGATGGAAATGTCTGTGAGACGCTGACCTATAGAGATCAAATCCCACCATCCACAAGGGAGCTTTGCCCCATGCCTGCCCACCCTCATACACACTGCTAAATCCTTCCCTCTGATATTAACTTTCACATACATTGTGAATGTGTGTATATAGGTACATGTCTGCATATACATGAATATCCATGCATACATCCATACACATATATGTGTACCTATATACACATGCATGTTGTTATTCAGTCAGTTTTGGTTGTGTTCAGTTCTTTGCTAGCTCATTTTGGGGTTTTCTTGGCAAAGCTACTATAATGGTTTCCCATTTTTGTCTCCAGCTTATTTTACAGATGAGGAAGCTGAGATAAGCAGGGTTAACTGACTCGCCCAAGTCTGAGGTCCGATTTAAGTCTTCCCCACTTCTGGCTGAGGCTCTATCCATGTCGCCACCTAGCTGCCCCATATATACACACATATGTGTGTACTTGAAGTATTTACATAAAGTGCAAACACTACATATGTGTGTATGTTATATATTTGTTATAATTTTTCATGTATGTATATATGAATAAAATCTATCCATTCACCATTTCTCTCTCTCGCTTTTTTTTTGTTCTGTTGGGTTTTTTTTGCAATTGGAATGTAAGCTTTTTGAAGACACGGAAAATGCTTCTGCTTTTCTTTGCATTCTCAGGGCTTATTACAGTGCCGGATATTTTGTAAACATTTAATAAATATTCATCGACTGACTGACAGAAACATGAGAAAGACAAGAGAGGCTCATAGGTCTATGGGCTCAAGAGGTCATTATTTTTAACCTCTTCATTATCTAAATGAGGAAAATTAGTCACTTGGGGGCTAAGTGACTTGTCCAAGTACTCAAATGACTGATCAACAAGGATTTGTTAAGTGTCTACTTTGTGCCAGGCATTGTGCTAGGTGATGGAATACAAAGGTGTAAGTACAGCATTTCTGGTTTCCTGAGGAAGCTGGAAAGGAAACATGGACATAAGTATATACAAAATAGATAAAGGGAGATTCATTATCCAAAGGCCTAAAGAGATGGGCATAATAATTGGCTTCTCCAAAGCCTTGCTATGGATATGCTCAGATGAAGAACATTCTACTCTAGTCTCAAATAAAGAAATAAACAAATCCCAGCACTGAGGTGGTAATGAGAGAGATGAACCTGTTCCAAGGCAAGTTTTGTTCTACATCCCAGGGATCCTTGAATGATTGCTTTAGAGTTGTTATTAATCCTAGAGGGTTACCTCTTCCTACCCTTTTTGATCAAATGATGAAATTGAGGGCCGAATTAAAGGTTAATCGACTTTTCCAAAGTCCAGCAGGTAGTGAGTAGCAAGGTAAAGACTTCAGTCCAGACTCTCTGATCTCAAATTCAATGTTCTTTCCCACTGATATACACTATCTTAAAAAAGTAGGGCTGGGGACATGCATATTTGAACCTTTAACAGCAACTCCTGGAAGGTCAGTTCTCCCAACAGCCATATTTATAAGATGTTCCACACTAAACAGTGAACCAAATTCATTACTATTCCAAAGCTCAGTCAGCACTATCAACTTGGAATTCAAGTATTCTAGCTGCCCACATTTCCACCCAGTAAACTAATTCCTTTGGTCGAACTATCCCACACATGGTGCTCCTTCTGGACCAAAAAAGAAAAAAAAAACAACAAAAAACCAAAATGGCGCCTGGGAAGCACTAGGGATGATGGGGGGTTGGGGGGGGGGGAAGAGGATTTATACAACATTCCACCAGAGGTCAACTTGAAGCTACATTTAAAGTGTTCATGAAATCCTACTAAAAGAACTGGGATGGTTCCAATATTCCTAAAAATTTTTATTTAACTGGATGGAAATCCAAAAATTTTGGCCACTTTCATCTGTTGTAAAAACATCGTTTGTTTAAACAAAGTCTCCACTGCCATATTTTCCGGCACATAAGGTAATTTTCAGGGTGGTACAAAACTCACGAGGGTCCTATATTAAAAAAATAGGGGGAAAAGGAAGAGGGTGGTGAAGAAAATCTACCTCTCTAGCAGAATCTTTCAGGCTCCATAACTAAGTACAGACTGCCTGTGTAATAATGCCACATTTAATAGTCTGGGCTGGGATACAGTAACTCACTCACAAGCCTGATCGGCCTACAAATACTGCAAAGAAACCTGGCCAGAAACTCCAAGTCTTTTTTTTTCTGTCTCTCTCTCTTTCTCTCTCTCTCTTTTTTTTTCTCTCTCTCTTTCTCTCTCCAAACCAGACTTACAATAAAAGCCATCTGTAGAAGTGCCAATTATCCTTCTCCTCAAATGATTATGTTCCACCGAGTTTTGCTGACAAGCAAGTTATGCCACATTTTAATAGGCAATAAAATGTATTATTAAATAATTAGGAGCTAAGAAACAGAAATTAGAGGGCACTTCCCTTCCCAGGCATCCCCCCCAGTACTTCAAACTATTGATTTAAGGCAACCCGATCCTCTGAAGAGGACAGAATGGAACCTGATCCAGCCATTTACGGTGAGACAATTACAAGGCTAACGAGCGATGGTGGAGAACGGGCTTGGGAAGAAATTCTAGAAAATTCCACATCACCCTAGTCTGTCTGATCTGCCCAGCAGAATCCCTGAGGAGGAGGAGCAGAAATTTCCTCCAACCCACTCCTTGTTCTGGGCACATTAATTAAAGTGATAAAGGTAAAGAAATATCGATGTCTTTCCCATTTCCCCACTTCTCCCCCGCAGGTAATGTCTGTTCAGCCCTAAAGGTACCTTTGCACTAACTGTAAAAGGCCCCACTAAGACCAATTAAGGCCTTTACTAAAAGGCTGAAAAGAAGACAAATGGAGGCCGAAAGCCCGATTACAAGGAACCTTTGTACAGATGTAAAGCAATTAGAGTGGTCTCAAGGGTGAGACAGCATGGTACCTACAAGTAAAAGATTTTACAGCCTGTCTAAACTTGGAACAATCTATCTTTTTTTAGGTTGAGTACAAAAGTGAACCCTATATTAGTGTCATATATCAGCTGATATCGCTTGCTATTGGTTTCCCTGGCCGGGTAGGGCTGTAAAGCTTCCCAGAGATCCCCTGAGGAAGTGCACGCTATTATGTAGTCTGTTCT
The DNA here is from genome assembly GCF_028372415.1 of Notamacropus eugenii. Lineage (NCBI taxonomy): Eukaryota > Metazoa > Chordata > Mammalia > Diprotodontia > Macropodidae > Notamacropus > Notamacropus eugenii. Next base: position 45,754,825 of record NC_092873.1, read on the forward strand.
CGCTTACTGGGAAAGGGGATATTCCTGATGTCAAAAAGGCTTAAGAGGGAAAGGTGGAAGTGAGGGGGGAGAGAGAGAGAGAGTTCTTTTATCTTGGGCCTCCTGATTTGCATGAAGAAGAGTTTGTATCATTTCTCAGGACTGGAATTCAGATGATCACAGACTCTGGGAAGGACCTCAAAGACCATTTTCCCATGTGACCTTGGTCAATCACCTCTCTTGGTATCAGTTTTCCTCATTTGTAAAATGAGGGGATTGGGATGAGATGAATTCTGAGGTCCCTTTTAGTTCTAGATATATGAGCCTATAAACTTACTGCTTCCACTATCTTGGAAAAACAACTTAACTTTTCTGGGCCTCAGTTGACCATATATGAAAAGAGAAGGCATTAAATGGCTTTGAAAATATCTTTCAGATCTTCTAGGATCTATCTAAGATCCTAAGTCTGAACCTCTTTGCAATCCCTAGCTCAGATGATTTCTAAAAGTCCTTTCCAGCTCTGTACTTAAAATTCTATGATTCTATTCTGATCCATAATTTTTAAAAAAAGTCCTCTTTACAGCACACCCAGAACGTGGTCATCCAAAGTATACCACAAGATTTGAACTGTGAACCTTCCAAGAACGCCCATTTAGATTATGAGACAGAGAGGTAGGTGGTTTTGCCTTCTATTGGACTGACATGGAAATCGACTTCTCTACAGTTTCTAGGAATTACACCTTTAGGGCAGCTCTCTGGGAGAAAGTGAAATAGATCCAGCCCATTTTTAATATGACAGTCCTTCAAGTCCTTGAAGAAAGCCATGATGATCTTCCTGAGATTTCTCCTACAGGCCCAATGTTGCTCCTTCTTTCAACTTATCCTTAATATCATGTTATCACCCATCATGGTTATCTTCATCTGGGCATTCTAATGTTTGTCCATAGCTTTCCTAAAATTAGATGCAACCCAGGGAAGACTATCAGGTGAGGAGCCAGAAAGTCCTGATATAAAATAAATGTCTATTTTGATGCTCACTTAATACTTCAGTATTCAAGACCAACTATCAAGTGTTATTGAATCGTTTCTCAGTCATGTCTGACTCTTGGTACCCTATTTGGGGTTTCCTTGGCAAAGATACTGGAGTGGTTTGCCATTTCCTTCTCCAGCTCAATTGACAGATGAGGAAACTGAGGCAAACAGGGTTAAATGACTGGCTCAGGGTAACACAGTTAGTAACTATCTGAAGCTAGACTTGAATTCAGGTCTTCCTGAATTACAGGCCTGATATTCTAGCTGCTGCATCACGTAGCTGTCCCTACTATCAATAAGGGACAGCAATAATTTGCCATGTCTAACTCAGAGTTACCAAAGGCTTTGGTGAGATGAACATAAAGCAACATGCCAATATTAAAACACTTTCTAAATGTCAGATATTATCATTTATATCATATTATAATATAATAATTTATTCTAACTTTCATCAACTTATGTTGAAAGGAGTTAAGACAGAAATAGTACTGAGATAAGGCATTACCCTGCCATTCTTCTTTCATGTTTAATGTTCAGTTCCTTACTCTACAGGGGGATAACAAGAATATTTTGTAATTAAGTGTATGGAGATGCAAGCTCATTGAAAGCATGTTTTGGGACAACTCCAGGAGCAGACAGGATACTGGGGATGATACATAATTCATTCTCTTTCCACAGAATTCTGATTTCTTCTGCCAGGACTCTACATTTTGAATGCTTTTTAGGCCAAGTATCTTATAGATTAAGAGTGTTTAGTAAGGAAATGTTCCTTAACAATACTTTTAATTTTTATGATTAATGTTACATAAAATGATTTGGGGCAATAGTTTTGTCTATGATTATTGTCCAGTTGGACTGAGATTATCTGCTGAAGGCTCAAGGATATTTATTTGGGGGTGCATTTGTATTGAAAAATGAGGATTGTCAGTTTCTAAAGGATAAAGATAAAGTAATTCTGGCCATCCAGACTGGATCCAGATGGCTCTGGAGGAGAAGTGAGGCTGGTGACCTGCACAGCCCTCCCTCACTCAAAACAAAGTCAAGTGCAAGGCATGTCAGCATGTCTCTGATGGCAACAAAGGCCTAACACACACACCTCAAGTTATTCAGTTGTTGCCTGATTTTTACTACCTTCAGTGATATGGTACACAATTTTTACTGTCTTTCTAAAAAAATCTGGACTGATTAGTAATTCTGCGCTTCTTAAGATCTCTCTTTCTGTAATCTCTGGTCCTGAATCTCTCATAAACCCTTTATTTCTGTCATAATTCCACATAACCTTAACACTCGTTAAACTTGTCTCTCAGGTCCTATGGCTGTTCAAAGTCTGTTGTCCATGGAGTGCCTACTTATTATCCTGGTGCCTGGCTATTTTCCAGACTCCATTTGAAGATAAACCATTTTATTATCAACATCTACCACCAGCATCATCATCCTCATCACCACCATCACCATTATATAGAATCCAAAACTGAACCCATGCCTCTTGATGACCAGGAGAGAGAAGAGAAAGGTAAGGTAGGGTCCCAGAGAAGAGTGGAAGAGGGCACGGGGGTAAGAGCTTGGTAGCTAGCACACGTTTCTATCATTAAGTCCTGGAAGAGTTTCTCTTCAAATGATTTGATCTGGTAAATGCATAACATGTCAGTGTGGTTTCTGTTGTGTTTTCTTTTGATACCTGATAAAAGCCAGCATGAAGAGCTAGTCTTAGAAGAGACTCAGAAATGAGAGCCTTTATGCTCCATTTTCCCCCCAGAGGATCGCTTTGTTCTGTCTTTGTTATTTCCAACCATTCCCAGGGCCTGCTAAGGTACTGACTCCTGGGAGGGGGTGGAAAGAATAGTCCTAAGTGGGACAAGACGAAGAACGCTGCCGGTCCCTTTGCTTAATGATTCAGGGACAGAATCTTCCTGGTTACTGGGGCTACAAGTGAAATCCCAAGCTCATGTACGTCTTATGTCTTTGTTTTTACCTCATCTGCCTAAAAGTCATAGACAATAACAGCAATCGGAGAGTTTTCTGGGCAGGGACCAACTCAGCACTATCTCCTGCTGACTCTGAAGCTACCCACAGAGGAAATTTTCCATTTGACATCCTTGACCTTGTTCTGTCTTACGGTCATAGATTTAGAGATGGAAGGAACTCAACCACTGAGTCAAACACTCTCACTTTCAAGATGAGGGAAGAAGAGAGTAAATTGACAAAGCAAGAGTTGAACATAAATAAGTCTTCTGACTTGAAATCCATAGTTCTTTTCACTCCACACCATGCTAGCTTCCTTAGTAGATATAGAAAAAAAAAAATAGACCTGTCTGCAAGGAAGGTCTTAAGGGGAAAAATGTATATCGAAAACCTTGGTCTTTACATAGAGATTCCTTCCCTTCTCTTCCCCATCCTCCACCCCACCACCCCTACTACATGCCTGGAATGAATTCCTTCCTTATTTCTACCATTTAGAATTCCTAGCTTACTTCAATGCTCCATGAAAGAGTTTTCTCCTTAGGGGATACTATGACTTGATACTATATATCTTGATGTAGATTTGGACTTGAGGAAAAGAGTTCAAACTCTACTTCTGATACTTTTGCATATGTAACCTTGGACAAGTAATTTAGCCTCTTGGGGCATCAGTTTCAGCAACAGTAATGTATAAGTTGCAGAGAAGGGACTGACTTGTATAGCTGGGGACAGTTTCCTCTTTCTGGGAGTTCCCTGTATGAAATCAAAGAACCTGTCCCTAGATCCATACATTATATTAACTGATAGGTTCACATGTTGCTTCTGCTGGTAGAGTATCACCTCAAAATAAGTTTTGGTTTTGTAGCCAAAGGAACCTAGCACAGTGTGGACACACAGTAAGTTGTCAAGAAATGCTGATTGGACAAACTTGGGAATTGCAAGAGTTCCGATCAGGAAGTGCATCTGAACAAGAAACAAAGGTACAGGAAACAAAATGAAAAAAACTGTGAATGTAAGGAATAAATCCCCACTACAGAGAACCATGAGGTTAGGTGTCAACCAAAGCCATCACCCTTTATAGGAATGGTTTGCAAGAATGCTGGTTTCTGGTAAAAAGGGGATAATTGCCTGGATCATCCGGATTTCTGATAACTAATAATTCGCACTGTGCAGCCATGTTAAAACTCGGTGGCATTTAACATTCAACAGGGAAATAATTAACTTTTAAAGTTAGCCAGTAAAAGAAAATGCCAAGGCAGGATTGGTACAGGAAGGCTGACAACAAGAGGGGATACAATGGAACATTAATTAGGTACAAGCAAACATCTTCACTAATAGCTCATGTTCTCATTCTCAAAATGTCAACAATAGATATTAACGCCAGATGCTGGTGTTGTATCTCCCATGACAGGGAGCTGGGGAGTCACATGTGTGCTGGGAGAAAAGACTCATGGTATCAAGGGAAAAATCAGATGGGACAAAGGCTGTTTCCTCCTTCTAAATAATTTACAGACACAGCCTTCATGAAAGGCAGGGAATTGAGCTTTCAAGGAAGCACAATCAATCTGTGGGCAAGAAAAAAGACTATGGATAAGGGGTCCCTGTAAGTGTTAGCATGGGACCCTTAAATTCTGCCACTAATACTGCAATTCCCTTGACAGACTGACTTGACATATCACTCATATGGGGGTGATGTGCTTGTCTTCTTAGATTCGGAAGCCCTTAATTCCCAGAGTATAAAACAATGGGCAGACAAGGGTGATAATAAGTAAAATGTAGCCATCTTTAAAATAGAATCAAATGATCGATCGAGAAGTATTTAATAAAGACCTCCTATGTGTCATGTAGGCATCTGGACATAATAGGACAAAAATGAATCATTCCCTGGCCTCAAGAAGTTTACATTTTATGGGAAAATATGGTCAGATATATTTATAAATTACTAATACATGGCATTTTTAAAAGGGGGATACAATGCCAAAACAGGAAAAAGCTTTATCTAGGAGGAGACGTTAAAGCAGAGTTTTGAAGAAAAAAACAGATCAAGGCAACTTTCCATTACGGGAAGAAGGAGATGCAGAGTGAACAAAGAGTTGAAGTGGAAAAAAGCACCTGACAAAAGTAAGATTCATGTTTCTAATTACTGAGGGAAAGAGAGTAAATGGAGAGCTCACATTTTGCATTGGTACTCAGGAAATGGAGAAAGAATGAGGAAGGCCTTGAAAAGGTTGGGTGGATGTTCTATTAAAGATTTTTATGAAGGTATCCAGGAAAATTCCTCATGAAAAAAGAATATGGGTGGGTTACAAAAGATGCCGTTACAAGGAGTACCCACGGAGACGACAGTAATGACAATAGAAATAAATTGCATGGAGCGAGAGTATAATACTTTGACAGGAATAATATGTATATACTCTATCCCTTTAAGATATGAGGTGGGACAGTACTTTATTTCATCAAATTCTTACTTTCTTATAAGAATCATTGAACTATAGATTTCAGATTGGATTTCTTACCTTTTTTGTGTGTCTATGACTCCTCTGAAAATCTAGTGAAGTCTATGGGCCCCTTCTTAGCAAAATAATTTTTAATACATAAAACAAAATGCATAGGATTACGAAGGAAACCAGCTACTTTGAAATTGCTTCTCTCTCCCTGTATTTCCAAATAATGCTTACTATATTACCATATTGGCTACAATATTGGCAATACATTATAACATATGCAATTGGCTAGTATAGGTTATATAAACATATGTGTATATGTACATACTATTATACATATACACATACATATGTACATAGATAAGTGTGTACAAATATATGTGTGTGTATAGACAGACAGATAGAGACAGAGATAAAGAGATAGAGATAGACAGAAAGAAAGAAAGGGTTTCATGGAACCCAAGTTAAGAACCTCTCATGTAGATCCAGAACAGGGTTTGTGGTCATCTATTTAACCATCTTGCTAAGATGAAGAATCTAAACAGAGAGGGGGAGTGACCTGCCTGAGTTCCCAAAGGGATCACATAGAAGAACTGAGTTTTAAAATGCCCCAGAGATGCAAGAGCTTACCACCAGAACTAGAAGGAACCAAGTTATCCGGCAGGTTGGGCTGTGCTCAATTCTCCCAGAGCTCGGACTCTAATGAAAACAAATAGTACAGCTACCATCAATGACGGATGATTAGAGTGGGGTCAAGAGTACTGGGTTTCCTACATTATACTGATGTGTGATATCTGGAGACAGGTGAAGCTATCCCTGTTGTTGATGATCGTCAGATTAACTCTGGAGTTTATACATTCAAGACTTTGGGTCTCCAATGGTTCCATGCCAAGACCAGTATAACATTCTGCTCCATCGATGATACATCACTGAGCTCCATCTATGATAGTAATTCCTCTGGTTCCCAGCTAGTTCAGAACTGTGGCAAGCACAAGCCCGAGGGTCAGCGGATGATCAATCATACCTTTTCTCCTTACAGGCATGGGCATAAAAGAGATCTCTGATAGATGTTTAACAACTTGAATGGAAAGATACGATTGCTGATAATAAGAAGACACTTCCTGGGACAGGGTTAAGAAAAGTACTGTTCCTGGTTTGCAGAGGCTAGGTTCAAATCTTGCCTTGGACACTGTTAAGTTTGTGATCTTGGATCTCAGCATTTTCATATGTAGAATGAGGGGGATAGTGAGGGACTAGTCTAGATGGTGTCTTAGGTTCTTTCAAATCCGTGGCATCTATGATCACTCCCTCTTAGATCTTTAGTGTGCAGGCAGGCTTTCAAGTGGGGATCTCAGGATGGTAGTTGTGTTTTTTGAGCAGACTTCTGTTAGAGTGAGAACACCCCCTCTGCCAACCTGCCCCAAGAAGTCATTCAAGACTACAGAAAATATAAAACAGTCATAATTTATAGCTAATATCCATTCATTCATTCAATAAGCATCTGCCACCAGTCAGATACTGTATTATGTGATGGAGAAACAAGGACCATGGGCCAAAATGCACAGCAGATGATGCCTTGCAAATATCCACTTACTCACTTAACTATTCAGGACAAACAAAGGTATATACTTGGATCTAAGCCATTCATACCATCTGAGGAAAGATAAAAGATGAACCCGATCTGAAAGAATTCAAACAACTGCCATGTTCTTATCTCATCCAGTCAAGGAGAAACACAGAAGTGGTTTGAAACCTCCATTCCCTACTGCTATGGTATACCTGCAGGTCATGACTATGAATGCTACCCTTCCAACAGGAAAAGAAAATTACTCCCTGATTCTACTGTCTGCCAAGAGCAAAGTTAATACATTTGTTAAATATTATTGATGGAGGTAATTAAATATTCCACTTTTTGTTTACTTTAATTAGCTGTAATTAAAATGTCACAAGGAGTCTATTGGAGCCATTTGCACACACTTAATCTGTCTGTTTGGAGAGGTGTCTAATACCTTCCTACCTGATCCAAGTCTTCAGAATTCAGAAGACTGTACAAACGAAACAAAATTGACAACACTCATCCCACTCTGAGCCTGCAAGAACCAAACCAGCTGGTCTGGCCTCCTAAGTCAACAAAATAATTTTCCAACTTTCCAACACAAAATTGTTTTGTTGGATTGCTGAATGGACAGTTGGTGCCATGACTTCAGAAGATAACCAGATAAAAAAATCCCTTGCTAAACTCAGTTGCCTTAATGAGTACTGTCAGCTCAGCTCATAGTGAATTTAGAACATGGTCCTGTTGGAAGGTAAAGGAACATGATTAGCAGAATGAAGCCGCAGGCAACAGATCCAAAGTATGGTTTTAGAAGAGGCCAATTCCATCGACTGTCAGTCATGACTATCATATGGAATGGAAACACATTTATTAAGCATTTAGTATATTCCAAGCAAATGGAAAGACAAGGCAATTTTGAAAATATAGAGGCCTATTTTTTTTCTGACACCTAAAAGACCCTTTGACCCAAAAGGCAATATAGAAGCAGAGAATGGATATAAGTATGCTGAATATCAAACAAGGAATAATGAAACAGAAGTAGGGAAAAGGTTGTCACCAAAGAAACTCACAATGAAAAATAAAGACATCTGACAGGCTCCAGAGTTATCCTCAAGAAAGATACCCTACACCTTGTGTAGAGCTCAAAGGAGAACTGATGAGAGGATATGGACAAACAATCCAAATGGATAAGGTAAAATTTACATAGATGGAGCAAATATTCAAATGAATGACAACAGAGATGTACAGAGGTATTAGTGTATATATATACCAAAAGGCAGTATAGTAATATTTTTCCCCTTAAAGTCAGACAGAAACATTGACCTGCATCAGCTAGCACCATAATTATTGTATGCATTCAGTCACTGGGAGATATAGACTAATATGTATATGTATACTAAACAGTGTACATATATCTTTGGCTCAGATTTTTTTAAAAGGAAATACATACACACATGTATACATATACATATATACATACATGTATAAATATAAATACATACACATGCATGTATACATAAAATGTATACACATATGTACATATGGGTATATATACATGCATATACACACATACATGTATATACATATATTACACAAGTTCTTTTGGTAGAGGCAAAGAATGGGAAACTAAAGAGTTCTCATTCATTGGGGAACATCTCAACATGCATGTAATAGAATATTATTATGCTGAAAGAAATGATGACCAGGATTGTTTCAGAGAAACTTGGAAAGATTTGCATGAAATGATGCAGAGTGAAATGACTTGAACCAGGAAAAGAATCTGTACAACACTACTACCAAAAAGAGATGCCATCTTGAAAGACTTGGGAACTCTGTTCAACGTCATGAACAAACTCAATTCTTAAGAACTGATGATGATGCTTGTTACCTGCCTCCAGGCAGAGAGGTGATGGACTTAGGGTGTAGACTGAGACATGCCCTTTTCAACAGGGCTAATGTTTTGCCTCAATATGTCTGTTTGTTCTGATGGCTTTTTTCCCTCTATTTCTCTTCCTTCTCTACCCTGATCCACATAGAAGGATATTTGTTATTTTAGGTGGGGGAGGGAGTGGGGTGAAAAGCTAAAGAATTGTTCTTAGCTTGTTACCTGAAAGGGCAAATTGGTGTCTAAAAGAAGTATGGACTCTGACACCACCAAAACAAAGCGAATTCACAGACCATAAGGTGGCTTGTGTAGGCTAAGAAATGCTAACAAAGCAATAGGGAAACTAACTATTTAAGCAATACAGGGCAAGGTCCCCTCTGCATCCTTTAATTAACATGGAGCATTGATGTTCTCTCAAGACAGGCAGCCAAGTTGAATGGCTAAAGAACTCAGGTTTCCAAATAACACTTCTAAATGAGATAAACCAAGGAAAGACGAATCCTGAGAGAGACAGACTTTTGGAGCTGCACAGAAAGCCATAAGCTAATGAACATTTTCTGAGCATTTTCTTCAGTATGGCGGACACTACAAGCCAACAGGTTGTTGATTTTTCCCTGCCTCTCTAGATCTGTGCTCAGGTTTTAAAGGCAATGGCATGCATGGTCTCTTTAACTCCCTTCAGGAGACCTATAAGAAGGGATATCTATTTTAAAAAAATCCTTGGAACCAATCTCAAAGAGAGACCAAGGGCATTCTTCTCCAAGCATTAGATTGGTTTCACATGAGATGATTAGGCTCTTTCATGCTAATTACGCTAGAAAGAACTAATTAGAAAAATCTACCATACAGCTAATGAGGGTTGGGCCTTAACTACCTCCTTGCTTCATTTCTCGGGTTGTAAAATGTCCTTTTTTTTTGATTCCCCCTCTATTCCCCTGTGAGAAAGTTGTCCCTATATTAGGCTCTCTACAGAGCTGGTCATTAAATAATAAGGAGACATTTACAGAATACCTGCATACACTCCAGGTTTAGAAACAGATGTCCTTCCCCTGACTTTGCACCATGTTACAGAGGGGTAAATATGACACACCAAAGCTGAGAGGTTAGCAATATCCAGGCTTGCAATGAACAATGGTTCATTTTTTTTCCAGGACTACCTTTTCTCTAGGTGTCTTTGTGTCTCTGTCACTCTGGCATCTGCAAATAACTTGGAATGAGGCATCTCCCAGGAAATGGTTTCATGCAGTAACTATGATGTCAGCTGATCCAGGCTAATGCCTCTGCCAAAGCTTACAAAATTTATCAGGGAGCTGATGGCACAGACGTTATGAAAGTATAATAAATCAGGGCCCTTTGTGATACAATAAACTCATTAACTTGTGACTAGAAAGTGGTCAAGCCACCATATTGTGAGATGGGGGTGGTGGTGGTGTTCTGTGTGCGTTGGGGAAGAGGAGGGGGGGGGGGGGATTGCTGTTAAAAGCTTTCTGTGAAAAATATGTTGAAAGACAGACTTTGAATGTTGCTGGATCTACATACTGAGGGTCCATTTGGACATTTAATGAGAACAATTATGAAATATCTATGCAACTCAGCACCCTTCCTACACCCAAAATGTGCTTTTCAAAAAAGAAAAAAGGCTTCGAGTCCTCTTGGCAGGGGACCAAGCCCTGTACGGAGCAAGATGATGTGTGAAATTGGCAGACTTTGGAATAACACAACTTCTGTCTTTGATAAACCATATGAAACTAAATTGTGCTGATTTTCTCTAAATTTGGAGGACATTTTACCTCCTCAGAATAACTCTTTCTATTTATCTTTGTGGGTCCTGAATGAAAAATCGTGTGTCTGTTAATAAGGATGATTTGTACAAGAGAAGTGATCTGCTTTGGTGGATGTGAAGAGTGCTGAAGAAGGAAATAAAGAAATCCATCTTGAAACTCTTTATTTTCCAAAGATGGGCACAGACAGTGCTGATGTGATCAGTACTGTGCAGTACAGATTGAGAGCCAGAAGGACCTTAAAGGTCATCCAGTACAACCCATGCATTTTTATGGAAGGAGAAAGAAGGAAGTTGACCTGCCCAAGGTCACAGAAGAAAAAAGCTGGGATGCAAACCCAAGTTCTTTGATAGCGAATCAATGTTCTTCGCATATTTGCATTCAATCTTAACTGGTCAATAACCATTAGTTAAGCCCTTACTGTATACCGGGCACTGTTAACGACTGCTACATGCAATCTATGTGCAGTCTGCTCTGAATTATTCAGAACTCAATTCAACTGAATATCCTTTAATCGAAGGAAATGATATTTATTAAATATTTTGCACAGCACTAAAGAAATGCTTATTCTTTCCCCACACCTTCCCTTTCTCTTTAATGAAGTGCCATCTACGTCTGAGGCACTAAGCTAGGCACTGGTTACAAAGACAAAAAATGAAATTTTCTTTGTATTCAAGGAGCCCATATCTTTCTGGGGATGGTTAAGGGAATATAACAAGCCTACAGAGAAATAAATTCCAGGGCATTTAACAAGAGAGAACATGCTGATCCTTGGAGGGAATCAGGGAAGGGTCTGACTAGAAACTGAGCCTTAAAGCAAAGTAGGGTTCCTAAGAGTCAAGTAGAGAGGGAATGCATTCCAGGCATGAGAGTGTGCGAAGATATAGAGAGAGGAAATGACATGTCTGACTAACAACCCAATACTGTATTGCTAGCTCACCGAGTATGCAAAGGGGAGGAAAATAAAATGAAAGTGCCAGGGTCCTATTAGATGTCTAATGGAGAGTTTAAATGTCAGGCCAAAGACTTTGTGTTTTATCATAGCAGCTGATACACTGCTCAAAACAAACTGTGCCATGTTTATGCATTTAGTATATTCATGTTTAAATTGCATTTGACTAATTCAGGAGTAGAGCTGCTAGGTGGCTTGGTGGATAAAGGGTGCTGGGGCTGGGTCAGGAAGAACTGAATTCCAATCCACACAGGCACTTACTGCATGAGTAGTCACTTTACCCTGTTTGCCTCAGTTTCCACATCCATCAAAAGAGAAGGGAATGGCAAACTGCTCCAGCGTCTTGACCAAGAAAATCCCAAATGGGGTCATGAAGGGTCAGACGCAACTGACGAACAACAAAAATTAGGAACGCTGGAGGGTCATCTAAGGGTAAGAGTTCATAAAAAAAATATGTTCCATATGACTTTCCACTACTTCTCTGGATTTTTTTAAAAACAAAAAACAACAGGTGAAAAGGGCCCTGGATTTGTAGTTAAAAATCCTGGGCTTGAATTAAAGCTGTTACTACCTGAAAGTTTGGGCCAGTCACTCCTCAGAGTGGGAATGTTTCTTCATGTGTATAATATGCTTGGCCTAGATGAACTCTCAGATCCCTTCCAGTACTAAATACTAAAATCTTATCTCCTCTATGTATCAGACCATCTCCTATGAGCATTAAAAAGTCAGAATTTTGCCCTTAGCTTTATCAGAAGGTTTTCTCCAAGCAAAAACATATTTGTATGAAGTCACCTATCAGAAATTAATCAAAACCTTTGTAAACATAGAGGAGATATCTCAAAATTGTGTTATTTTGAAGAAAATATTTACTCTACCTTATACAACATGAGAATGGCCTTCAGTATAAGCTGAGTGCTGCAGAGCCTGGCTCACCAAAAGAGGAATCACAACATTACAAGTCTAGAAGTGAAAAGGAACTCAGGGCCCATCTTCTCCCAACCCCCCATTTTACAGATGAAGAAACCGTGGCCAAGAGCAGTTAAGTGATTTTGCCAAATATTACAAAGGCAGTAAACATACAAGACAGGATCGAAACCCATGTTGTCTGATACCAGAGTAAATGTTTATTCTCCGAGATTGGAGGAATAAAACTCTACATCTAGAAAGGGATCTCAAAGGGTGTCTAGTCCAAGTACCTTATTTGACAGGTGAGGATATTCTAGACAAGAAAATTCAGTGCCTTTATCACACAGGTAGCAGTACTTTGAATCTGGGTCCTCTGGCAAGTGATCTTTCCCCTAGTCCAACCCATTTTACAGCTGAGGAAACAAAGGCCCAGGGAAGTGCAATGATTTGCCCCAGATTGCATAGATAGCCATAATTTGGACCCCAAAACCTCTGACTGTAATAAAATGTTCTTCCCATCACAACATGTTAGAATGCTTTCCTTTTATTGTTTTTTTAAAAATTAATTAATTTATTTTTTAGTTTTCAACATTCACTTCCAAAAGTTTAAAATTTTCTCCCCCTCCCTCCCCAAGATGACATGCAATCTGATATGGGCTTTACACATACATCCCTATGAAACACATTACTGGTATTTTTCTTAATGAAATAACATTAGATGGGATCTTTCCATTCCTCTTTACTTTCTACAGAAGAAAGGAGGTGGAATGCTCTCCCCCTCCTCCACACTGCCTACTCCCTGGCTTTCAGTAAGTCCCATTCAAAACTGCATCTTTTACAGGAAGCCTTCCCGAACCCCTCTTAATTCTGTACCTCTCCTCTGTTTACTACTTCCTCTTTATATTTGATAGAGTTTGCTTTGTATATATTTGTGTTTTATCTCCGCCATTAGACTCTAAGCTCCCTGAGGAGAAAGATGGATTTTTGCCTCTTTTTGTACCCCAAATGTTCACCGCAGCGCCTGGCACACAACAGGGTGTGTTAGTAATTAATAAAGTGTACTAATAACTTAATAACTGTTTATTGATTCAAATCTAGGGAATTGAAACAATCTATCTGGTGTCATGTCATCAATTCTTGACCAAGTTCAGGAGAAAACTAACTTCCAACATCCTTTTGGGACCATGGGCTGGGGCAGCTTTTTCTGTGTGGTCAGGCTGCCGAGGCTGAAAATTGGGATTCAGTCTGAGCCCTGGAACTTCGTCTAGATTTCATTAATGCATAATCCATATTAATATCATAAATGGCTCTTTGGTGGAGACAGATATCATAAATTCCATGAAATTTTATCAGCTTCACATGTCTCCCGAGGAGTTATTGGTAGAAAGGCTATTATACCAATTAGTGTCATAAAAATAGGAGAAAATTTTATGCTGGAAAAAAATTCCACTTTTAGTTTTAAAAGCACAGATTTAGATGCAAATGATCAACTCTAATGATGTCTGCAAGGATGGAGAGGAAGGACAGTTTATAGGAAGCAATAATAACAACGATTATTTTGTTCCATAAAGCAATTTTCTGTGGGGCTTAAGGGCTTTCAACCTCCGAATCTAATGAATCATACCAACGTTAGGATTCCCATTTCACAGGTGAGTAAAGTGGAGGGGAAAGAAGTACTCAGCTCAGTGGCTACCTCCTTCAACAGCCTTTTCATGATTTTCAAATTTGGAGATTCCCTCCCCTTACTCTCTTTGAATTATGTAGCACCTCTCCTTGTGGACAAATAAAATCCCCTGACTGAATAAAAACTCCATGAGGACAGGGGCTGTTCTTATCCTTGTATATCTAGTGCCTAGCACCTGAATGGTAAATATCAAGTTAGTTGAATTGATAATAGCAGCTAACATGTATATAGTGTTTTAGGATGTATCAAGTAACTTACATATATTGTCACTGGAGCTCCATACTGGTGAGGTCATGAGACCTCTCTAGAATCCAGTTCAAACAGTATAGGTAAAGACTGCTCTTTATTAGGTAAAGAGGCTCATGACAAAGAATCATCACAACCGTCCAATAGGATCAGAAGCTCTGTGAGGGCAGGGACTATTTAGGTTTTGTCTTTATATCCCTGGTGTCTAGAAAAGTACCCAGAGCATAGTAGGTGATTAATAATATAAGATTATGCAGTTGAGCCAGTTCTCATAAGTACCATTTACCAGCTCTCTTACTCAGTCTTCTCTGGCTATAAAATGGGAATGGTACCATCTTGGTAAAGGCTTTGAGGTCCCAAAGGGGGAAGTCACAAAAATGAGTGACATTCTTCTTTCCAAACAGAAATAAAATGGAGGTAACCGTTGTCTTAAAATGAATTAATAGAAAGAGCAAGGGGAAAAGGGAAAGCTTGAAGCTGTTGTCAAGTCCCTGCAACAGACAGCCTTTCTGATTGGTTCTGTAGGTTGTGTCTAAACCTCAAGTGGAACCTTGCATGCATCCCCTTTAATAGTTAACCCTCCAACATGTAATTAGGCATTCACATGACAATCAAACCATGACTATATTTCATGTTTGCCTTCCCTTTCAAACCCGCTACTAGAGGGGTACTTACTCTGTCAAATCTGCTAGAGTAATCAAAACATTGAAATTACTTCTTTCCACACTAAATATACTGGAACTGGTTGTTTGATTAAATGTAGAGCAGAGAGTGCAATTTGCTAAATTACAAGTATTCTGAACATGTAAATATAGTTTAATTACTGCAATTAAAGAAGATTACTGGAGATTGGCAGATGGGAATGTAATGCTGTTTTAATTAGAGTTTTTAATGCACTGTAACATAAGCATAATATTAACCCTTTATCCTAGAAGAGGTGGCTGGTCTTTGAAAAAATTAGTATTTTTAAAAGGTAGCAGAGCTAGTGTTTCATAACAAGGCACGGATGAGCAGCACAGGACAGGGGCAGTGCGCTCCAGAGGCGTGTGGGGATGAGAGGGAATGACTAATCACAGCCAAACAAGGTGAAGGCCCAACAGTGATGCCAGACAGTATATCTGCTGGCGTACCAACATTGGATAGATCTATGAAGAATATGTCTCACAAAAGGCTGGTCTGTTGCAAAGAGGGCAATCATCATTTACTCGTCAGTCATTTTAAGACATGTTTTTGCCAAGGGGAGCTTAGCACTGGGATATATCAATGGAAAAAAAAATCCATAAAAAATAACATTCATTTAAGGGTCCTGGAAATATAAAGACAAAAATGAACCCGTTTCTGTTAACTCCCTATAAGACACTTTAAGGAACCTCTTCTGGAGGATGGGAAATGCAGGGCAGGAGAATACAATATATTTCCAGATAATTAATAGAGGAAATATATAAAATCAATAGGCAAGCATTTTAAGGAGGGCATTAAAAAGTGGGAAAACAGGAAAGTCATCTTGAAACAATTCACTGTTTAACAAGTATTTATTAAGCAATTACTACGTGCCTGGCAGTGGGCTAAGATAGGGAAAGAGACACAATGAAAAAGAAGAACATTTGCTCTCAAGGAAGTATGTGATAGGGGTTATACTAACATACAACGTACACTCGATTAGAGGATCATAGCTTTGGAGCCAAAAGGAACTTTAGAAACAATCAAATAAAATCTTTTACAGATGAGGAAAATGAAACCCACAGAGCAGAAGTGACTTGGCCAAGATCACAAAACTAATAAGCAGAAAAATTAGAATTTTAATTCTAACTCTCTCACTTGAAATTCATTTCTCTACCACTTCTCCTATTTACTATATTGGACAAGTCACTGGGAATCCCAGGATCTGAGATCTTGAGCAGGAAGGGGTCTTAGAGGCCCTCCAGTTCAGACCCCCTCCTCTTTTTGTAGTCAAAGAAACTGAAAGAAGCAAGTAACCATAACATTGGTCCCCTAACTTGAGGGTGAGAGTACTTTTTTACCTTAGACCAAAACCATTTAGAGATGAGGCATTAGAAGCTGGGAAAAGGGGATGTAGACCTACCTGAAATTTCCTAAACACAAAATGAAAAACACAAAGACACCTCCAAACAGAGAGACAGAAACACAAAGTCAAAACTAATTCTGAGTAGGGCGCCAAACACAGAGGGAAGCCACGTTGTTCTGATGACAACGATGATTCACTCTTCAGAACAGAATTTATTTCATAAAGTAATATTCCAGAATGTAAAAAGCAATTTTTGTCATCTTGAAAGTGATTCTGAGCAACATTTTATCCATGCAAGTCAATAGTCTATTAGAAATTCTAATTGAAAGTTCAATAGCCGCCTTGGAATCTTACAATAGAGGTTGCCTTTTGGAAAGCCATTTAAAGTCTTAATCTCTTTATCATTTGGTATTTTGAAGCCTAACTTTGTTCTTGTTAGGCAGATCAATGGCATTAATTTACAAAATGGGGGAAAATGTCACCCTTCATCCCTTAAATCTCAGCGCCAGTGAAGAGCAACCTAAGTGAATCCGATCGTTGCTTTTCCATATTAGCAGAAAACGGTGCCATGGGAGGTTTGACCTACAAATTTTAATTACTGCATGAAAAATTCAGTGCCTGGAGATGGAGAGAGATGGGAGGAAAAGCTGAGGTCCACCGTGCGTGTGTGTGTATGTGTGTGTGTGTGTGTGTGTGTGTACATATTTCTATTGAGTTTCAATTCTTCAAGGACAGGATTTACAAATCAAAAGCTAACATCACAGGTAGGGAGGGCAAGAGTGGACGTTGAGTTGGAAAACAGCAAGGGAGACAAATAGAGGTGGGAAGGAAAGGGAGAAATATGGAGAGAGAAACAGTAACCTTGTCAAGGAAGAATGAGCAGAGAATCCTTTTCACATAAAGAACAGAGTCTTAAGAGAATAAGTGGGGGCCACAGGATCAAAGATTCAGAGCTCGGAGGGTAGTACTGGCTCTGGAGGAGAGCAATGATGCTGGGAAAGCACTCCCTCAGGGAAACTGCTTTGTGTTCACAATGTATATATATGTTTTATATACATAGACTTGAATATGTTGTTTCACTTGACAGAAGTTCTTTCAGGGCAGAGACTGATCCTTTTTTCTTTCTCTGTCACAGTCCCTAGCACGTAGAAGATAACAGGTGTTTGCTAACAGACTGTCTTGGGAGAAAGTATGGCACCACTGGACAAAGAGCACAGGACTTAAAGTTTGATAAGAAGCCATCTATATCAGCCCCATCATGTTAAAAGATGAGGAAAAGGGGGGCCAGGAGAAGGAAGTGATTTATGTGAAACCCCACAGACAGCAAATAGCACATTTAAAATATAAAATGGGGTCTTCTGAAAACAGTGCAATATTCTTTTGGTCACGTGATACCTTCCTTCTTATTCAAAACTGTGACACGTTTCTTCTTTATCCAGAATTTGAGAGTGCAATGAGTCGTCTCTGGGAAAGGCAAAATTTTTGAACTCCATGCAAAAATTTCATATCCTAAATTTGTCTTGTATCTGTCACCCACTGGCTGATGCACCAAAGGTCTTCCCACCAAACTGGGCAGAAGGTTTTTTTTTGAAATTATCACATTTCAGAGACGATAACCAAGTGATAAGAATAGAAAAGGCAAATGAACACGATGATGTCTAAGTATATCTTTTGTTGTTTAATCATTTCAATCATGTTTGATACTTGGTGACCCCATTTGGGGTTTTCTTGTAAAGATATTGGAGCAGTCTGCCATTTCCTTCTCCAGCTCATTTGATGGATGAAGAAACTGAGGCAAACAGGGTGAAATGACTTGCCCAGGATCAGAGAGTTCAGTAAGTGTCTGAGACTGGATTTGAACTCAGGTTTTCCTGATGTCAAACCCACTGTTCTCTAAGAATTCTTTGTGGGTAGTAAAAACTGAAAGTATGGGCGTATGATTAAAAAAAAGCACTTCCTATAAGAAAAATATTTTAACTTCAACCCAGTTTTTTTTAACAAAATAAAACATTTATCAAGTCCCTACTACGTAGCAAGCACTGTGCTCAATGATGGGTGCATACACAAAAATAAAGAGTAACAAAGTCCCAGTCCTTGCAAAGCTCTAATCAGGGACCTCAACTTGGATTCAAATAGCTAAAATACAACACGGTAAATGAAAGGAGTCAATCGGAGAGTCACACAAAGGGACTTCTGAAAATGTGAGGCGGGAGTGTCCACTTTCAGCTGGGATTAATGTCTAACAGCCTAGATCTAGAAGGGACCTTCCATGGGAACAGCAAAGGTAAGGAAACAAGACAGTGGTTTGAATAGAATGAGATGGCGGCAGAGGTTGCCTGGAAAAAATGGGGTTATGTTAGTTTACCCCCTTGTCCTCACTCATTCGCCACTAAGGGACAAAAGATCCTAGGGTAGGAGCTCCAGAGAAGATTGAGTCCCCCAGGGCATGGTTCTTAGAGGTCCAGTGGATCAGCAGAACACTGCAGCAAGGCCACTGGCAAGAGAAGGATGAGAGGGTGACAAGCTCGGGAATGCTTGTTGATTGAGTGGCCACAGGAAAGTCACCTCACATATCCATGTTCTAGGTTAACTCTGATAACACCCCTCAGAAAAGATTCAAATCTGCTTTGGTGGAGGCAATGTCCTCCCCAAGAACTCCCTACAGAGAAGAAATCCAGAACCAAAGTGACCCCCCCTCTGCCAAAAACACAGGGGGGAAGGGAGAGGGAGAAAAAGAATTGATGCTCAATCCAAGAGAGGCATGGGGGGCAGCTCTTCAGAAGAGTGAAATTTTCAATGTTCATACAAAAACATACAAGTAAAATTCAGAGGCTACAGGATGAGAAGGCTCTTGCAATTCCATCTGTCTGCCTTAACAAGATAGATGGCTGAATCAAGTGTGTAGATATCTGGAGGAGGGCCTACAGAGACCCCGGGGATTTCCTCCTAGTCACTGAGAACACGGAGCTCTTCTTTACAGTTGAAAGTCTCTCTTTAAATTACAGGCCTGTTATCATTCCTCATATCACCAGAACTACAGAGATGGATCCCATTTTTTTGTCCCTATTTCAACAGTGGAGGGGATCACTTCCCCCAAACACGCACTCATGCACACACTCACTTCTCTCCTTTCTCCCTAACTCACCAAGAAAAAGGGCTTACCTTACAGAGGTAAAATGAGGTCAAGGAGAAAGGGAGCACAGTATTAGATGGAAAAACATGGAGCATCATCCTATGTCCTAACCCTGCTTCTAAACCCCCAATGATGCCTACACAAAACAAAACAAACTTAGCTTTCTTAGTCTTAGTCTGGCTATCTGGGACTTTCATTATGTGGTCTTAAGCTCCCTCATATGTCCACAATCCTGCTATAATTATCCCTTTAATCAGAAACACGCAATACATATTTAATAAATACCTACTATGTGCCAGGAATTATTGATCTAAGACTGAAATATAGACAGAGTAGTGTTGTAGATAGAGCACTGGGCTTCAGACTTTGGGATCAATCAATGAACAACCTTTTATATACCTACCACATGTCAGTTAATATGCCAGGGAATGCGAATATAAGTAAATAAAGCAATCTCTCCTTCAAAAGACCTTATATTTTAATAAAATAAAAGAAGGAAAAAATGAGTTCTGATTTCACCTCAGACTAGCACCATGTGACCCTGGGCAAGTCACTTAACCCTATTTGCCTCAGTTTCCTCATC
Source organism: Notamacropus eugenii (assembly GCF_028372415.1). Taxonomy (NCBI): domain Eukaryota; kingdom Metazoa; phylum Chordata; class Mammalia; order Diprotodontia; family Macropodidae; genus Notamacropus; species Notamacropus eugenii. Next base: position 45,774,990 of record NC_092873.1, read on the forward strand.
TGTCAAATGAGCTGGAGAAGGAAATAACAAACCACTCCAGTATTTTTTCCAAGAAAACTCCAAATGGAGTCACAAAGAGTCACGCATAACTGAAAAACAACTGAACAAAAACACTTAAGACAAGTATTGTTCATTTATGACCTACGTACTATTATTTCTAGGGATTTTTCTCCTCTAGCTGTTTTTTTCTTTTTCTTTTCTTTGACTATGTTATAAGCCTGCTGAAGGGAGCTGGATATGTAGTAGATATGTAGTGAATATTTTCTGATTGACAGGCTCTCCAGGAATAGGCTGTGTGTTCTTAAAGAAAATGTATCAAATTTAACCAAAAGAAAGGCAAGGTTAGTAGCTGAGAAATGCTTTCCCCTTGACCTACAGACAAGTCACAATTGTCATTATCCCAAAACCTAACAAATTAATCACTTTCTTTGGAGTTTAAGCAAAATTGATGTGGGAGTTTATATGATACCCCAGTGTTGGGGGAGAGCATTGCAAACTCTCCTCTAAGCTAAACATGTTTGATCGGGTTGGCATACAGGAAGCACTCATAAATATTTGTTGATTGATCATTATCAGGATATCTTTGGTGTAGATGAAGACTAAAAACTGAACCACAATTTTCATTCTGTGTGATTTCTATTTCTGTCATGCTATAAATTCTCCTTTCCCTGTATTCCATGACTTTGAAATCTATGCTGTCCAGAGGATCTGGGCATGGAAACACCTTCTTGACAAAGGCAAGAATCATGGAAAAGAGAATGAACAAGTTGGTAAAAGTTACTGAAGAAAAGAACTCCTTAAAAAGCAAAATTGACAAAATAGAAAGAGAAGTGTAAAAGCTCACTTAAGAAAATAATTCCTTAAAAATTGGAATTGGACAATTAGAAGCTAATGACTCCATGAGACATCAAGAGAAAATAAAACAAAGTAAAAAAGAATGGGAAAAATAAAAGAAAATGTGATGTATCTTATCTGAAAAACAATTGACCTGAAAAATAGATCAAGGAGAGATAATTTAGGAATTACTGGGATACCTGAAATCTAGGATCAAAGAAAAAGAGCCTATACATCATATTTCAAGAAGTTATTAAGGAAAACTGCCCTGATGCCCTAGAATTAGAACATAAAATAAAAATGGAGAGAATTCAGTAATCACGTCCTGAAAGAGATCCCCTAATGAAAAGTCCCTGGAATATTATAGTACAATTCCAGAGCAGTCAAGTCAGAGAGAAAATAAACTACTAGAAAGAAACATTTCAAATACTGTGGAACCACAGTCAAGATTAATGCTGCCATATTAAAGGATGAAAGGCTTATAATATGATATTCTAGAAAGCAAAGGAGTTAGGATTACAACCAGGAATAATCAACACAGCAAAATTGAATGTAATACTTCCAGGGGAAAATAGATATTTAATGAAACATAGGAATTCCAGTCATTCCTGATGAAAAGACCAGCTGAATAGAAAATCTAACACTCAAACACAAGACTCAAGAGAATTATAAAAATGGAAACAAGAAAGGGGCATCAAGGATCTCAATAAAGTCAAACTCTTTACATTCCTTTATGGGAAGATGGTGCGTGTAATTCCTAAGAATTTTTTTTTTTTATCATTATTAGGGTAGTTAAAAGGAGTTTACATTGACAGAGCTCATGGGTATGAGACAATTATGTTGGGATGATCCCAAAAAATAAGGGGCTGAGAAAGAGAGATGCACTGGGATAAAGGGGAAGGGAGAGGTACAATGGGGAAATTGTCCTCATCTAAAAGAGGAGAGTAAGAAAGCTTTTATGGTGGAGGGGAAAATGGAGGTGTAGCTGTATGGGACCATTCTTGAACTTTAATCTCATTAGAATTGGTTCAAAGAGGAAAGAATATATATATGCATACATATATGTGTATGTGTGTGTATATATATATATATATATATTTACACACACACACACATCCTCAGCTGTAAATGTAACTTATTCAACAGGGAAATAGGAGAGGAAGGAGATTGGAGAAAGAGAAGGGGGATGCTAAAAAGGGAGATTAAGGGAAGCAGAAGTTAGAAGCAAATAGATTTTTGCTGAAGGGACAGGAGAGAGACAGAAACAGAGAGAGAAAGAGAGAGACACAGAGAGAGAGAGACAGAGATGAAAATGGGATGGAGGGAAATACAAAATTAGTAATCATAACTGTGAATGTGAATGGGATGAGTTCACCCATAAAATGGAAGCAGATACCAGAATGAATCACAAAACAGAATCCAACAATGTGTTGTTTACAAGAGATACACTTGAAATAGACATACACATTTTTAAAATACAGGGCTGAAGCAGAAACTAACGTGCTTTAGTTGAAGGGAGAAAAAAAGGCAAGGGTAGCAATCCTGAACTCAGACAAAACTAAAACTAAAACAAAAACAGACCTAAATGAAAGAGAATTGTGGAAACTACATTTTGCTAAAAGATACCATAGATAATCAAGTAATATCAAAAATTCTTACAGCAAGTTTCTCTGATAAAGGACTCATTTCTCAAACATATACTGAACATAGAACTGAGTCAAATTTATTTAAAAAAAGACCCATTCCCCAATTGATAGTCAAAGGATATATATAGGCAGTTCTTAAAAGAAGAAATCAAAGCTTCTACAGTCATATGAAAAACTGCCCTGAATCTAGTTTGAGCTACTACCTCACACCTATCAGAAATGACAAAAGCTGGAGGGGATGAGGGAAAAATAGGAATATCAATGAACTGCTGGTGGAGTAGGTGAACTGGTAAAATTGTTCTGGAGAACAATTTGGAACTAGGTCCAAAGGGCTGTAAAAGTGAATATTCAGCAATCCTACCACTAGATTGTTAGCCCAAAGATATCAGAGAAAAAGGATCTATATGTACAAAAATATTTATAGCAGCTCTTTTTGTGGTGGCAAAGAGTTGAAAATCGAGAGGATGCCCATTAATTGGGGAATGGCTAAACAAGTTGTGGCATATGATTGGGATGGAATACTGCTTGGCTATAAGAAATGACAAAGGGGGTAGTTTGAGAAAAACATGGTAAGACCTATATGAAATGATGCAAACAGAAGTGAGAAGAACCAGAAGATCATGGTGTAATGATGATCAACTGTGAAAGATTTGGTTACTTTGATGAATAAAATGATGCAAGACAATTCCACAATGAAAAAATGCTATCTACCTCCAGAGACAGAACGGATGAACTCTGACTGCAAACTGAACTATACTTTTCTCATTTTATTTTTCTTACTTAAAAAAATATGGCTTATATGGAAATATGTTTTACATGATCTCATATGTACAACTGATATATTGTTTGCCTTCTCAGTAGGTGTAGAAAGAAGTGGGAGGGAGGGAGAAAATTTGGAACTCAAAGTTTAAAGAGAAAAGAATCTTAACAATCATTGGTGTTCAGTCATTTTAATCATAGCCAGTTCTTTGTGACCTCATTTGGCATTTTCTTGGCAGAGATACTGGAGTGGTTTGTCATTTTCCTTCTCCAGCTTATCTGACAGATGAAGAAACTGAGGCAAACAGCATTAAGTGACTTGCCCAGGATCCACACAGTTAATAAATGTCTGAGGTCAGATTTGAACTCAAGAAGATGAGTCTCCCTGACTCCCGGCCCAGCACTCGATCCAATGTGCCACCTAGCTTCCCTATGCTAGAAATAAATATTTTAAAAAATGAACAAAAAGTGTTATAATTAGCATGTGATTTCTCTCAAGGAATTTCATCTCATTCAGCTGATCTCTTGGCTACTGGCTTTTTTCCGCTATTGCTATTTCTGCTTACTCAGCACAAAATAATTAAAAGTGGTGATTCTACTACCACCGATTTCAAAAACCCCTAATTTCTTATAAAGATCTTGGTCTGTTTCTGTTTTCTTCTGTTCTTTCTCTAGTTTCCTTTTCGAATAAAGAATAGTGCTCTGAATGATTCACCCAAATTAGGTCTATTGACAAGTTTCCTATAAATTTGTGTTTAATCCCATTATTTCTTATATAAAGTGTTGATGTTAATACCTTTAACGTTATCTTCAGTAAGTTTTAACATGGGAGTTTTTATTCTAACTTGATAATCATCAATTCTCTCTATATGGCAAGGAGATCAAGTGTTTGCTTTCTGATGTGACTCCTAGTTACTTTTGATTTCCTTCCTGTGGCATCTAATTTACATTGGCTAAATTTCCTTAGAAAATGCAAATTGTTAATGTCAAAGTCTGTTCTTTTATCCATTTCCCATTTTTAATCTTTAATTCTTAGTTTAATTAGGTCAGGCCCTTCTAATTGCCTTCCACAACATTTCTGATTTTTGATTTTTTAAAAGTTTGAATTGATTTTTATATTAGTTAGTTGTACAGAAAAAGACTGATAGCTGGTTAGGGAATAGCCCTCACATTGGTAACTAATCATTTCTTCCCTATTCTATATAGCATGAACTTCATTTTTGTCTTGGTTTGGTATTATTTGTTGTCCACAATACCCAGAGCCTCCCAATTCTTTTTCTGAAAATAGGCACGAGTTAAATGCTTCCTGATGCAGCCTATTTGTGCCAATCATGTGGCCTGCGGTTGCATGTGCACACTCCACAACGCTCCTGAGGGCAGCCCAAGCCAAATTAAAATGTAATTGGGAAACATTTAACAAATTAACAAAACAAACATATAATAAAACAGACAATATTACACTTTAAAATAAAGTCAGCCTGCAGGAATCTTCATGTATGATTTGGTGGTTCTAATTTCTATTTGAGTTTGATGACACATATAACAGACACATAGTTTGTAAGATTAGGGCTCCATTCTGAGAGATAAACTTTGTTATGTATCTGTAAAATGGGGAATTTAGATAATTCAGAAGTTAATGCCATTTTTAGTTCTGAAGATCTAGTGTTTTGGGAGATGTAACTCAACCCTCAACATATCCAAATATATGTACTAACTACTGCTTGTGTTATATGAGGGCCCAGGTGGGCCTCCTAAGAGACTGTATGTAGAGATGTACAAAAGAAAGGTATTAAACAGAATTTTAGGTATTGTGGGTCTGTTGGGAATAGAGATCATAAACTGCTTGTGATCTACCTGCTCCCAATAATAACAGACTATCTCCCACATTCTGTTATACTGATTATTTATGACAATTTCCCTTGGGGAAAAAGAATTCTTAGATCTGAGGATGCCATATCCCAGAAAAATTCTTCTTTCCTCATTTCCTCTAGCCCCAACCCCCACATCACTTAGTCTATGTCGAAAAGGGTTAAACAATTCACTAAGACCCACTCCTGGAGCTATCATATAAGCCAGCAGCTTTTAGACAAATTGAGCAAAATGGTCCTTTCAGTTTAGAGGCACATGACTAGCTGCACAAAGGACTCCTTTTGGAAATCCCATGAATATCCCTATTATCCTAAGAATCGAGCACAGAAGCACATATTTCACGCCCAGTGCCACCTGTGATTAGGTTTTTTACAGTTATTACGGAGTACTTTGATGGTGATGATTGTTTAAAGGCCTCAACAAGCGTGCTAATGTGACTTAAGGACTTGACTCCTTTTCACTAACTCCACTGCAGCCATCATACTAATTTACTTTAGGCAAAGAGGGACTAAAAAATCAGAGAGGGAGAAAAGAAAAAAAAAAAAAAGGGATGGGGGAAGGGGGACCCAACCTTGCTCAAAGAAACCACTTAGCGTAAAATTGATTCACTCTCTTAGAAGTGAATGTGGGGATCACATGTTCAAGAAAATTAGATATAGGATCAAACAAAGCTTGTAGTCATTGGACCCCTCCCTTGAGTGCTGGTCAGCTTGGAGTTACAGCCATACAAAGGAGGATACCCAACCTTGGCCAGAGTCTACTTTGGTCACCCCCAACTTATCTGCTTCTTTTGTTGCCAGGATAACCCCTTTCCCCCGAGATGAACTATGAGATATTCCAATGGGTTTCAGCAACAATAATCAAAGGGGTAAAAAAGAAGAAATAGGGTGCCTTGAGGGTAAAGGGGACTGGAGGATGAAGAGGGAAAGAATAGGAATGGGATAAAGATGGTAGAGGAAAGGACCCTAGAACTGGTGGAGAGGTAATTAGATGGCACAGGGTTGCAGAAATAATCAAAGAACCAAGAGTAGAGTGGAGAGGACCAATCAGGCCTTCAGGGGAGAAATGAGAAGCAGCTGGAATGCACAGAAAGCCGCCCCCCTACCCCCCAGGGAAGCAGTGGAGAGGCAATCAGATCACCCCAGGAGGCTGGAGGAGAGGCAATCATGACAGCTCAGAAGGGTAGCCCAGCAGGCCCTTGGGGGAAGCCTCGCTGAGAGGCCAAGTTCATGGACAAACGAGCTCATTGTAGGACTGAGATTAATCTGTTCAAGTAGAGCCTGGCAGGACTACGGAGGAGACTGGGCACAGGAAACAGTGAAAGAGGTGGGAGGCTGAGGAGGAAGGGACATAGAAGTTAACCACACACTTTGGGGCCGAATGAGTGAAATACAGTATACCAAACGAAAAATGATTATTTCTACATCAAAAGTGGCAGCACTTTGAATGGGAAGAGGTCAGTGCCAGAGTATGGACGGATGAGAATTAGCTGATTGGAGTTCCTGAGATGCTGCGTTATGCTGAAAATGGCCTTCTATTTCCAAACACAGAGAATAACTCAAAATCACAGATTCAGAGCTGGAAGAGACTTTTTAAATAAAGACTTCAACCTCCCTCCTAACTGAAGCTTAGAGGGGACGGGAGAAGTAACTTGACCAAGGTAAACTGAGGCAAGTGATGGTGCCAATAGAGTGATGGACCTGGACTCAGGAAGACCTGAGTTCAAATGTGGCTTTGGATATTTACTAGCTAGGTGATCCTGAACAGGTCATTGAACCTCTGTTTGCCTCAGTTTCCTCATCTGTAAAAAGGAGATAATAATAGTGACTACCTTGCAGGGCTGTTATAAGGATCATATGAAATAATCCTTGTAAAGTGCTTTAGAACAGTGCCTGGCACATAATAAGCCTTATACAAATGTAGTTATTTTTCATTATCATTAAATGATATAATATCTGTAAAAAGCACTTAGCACAGTGCCCGGCATATAACTGGAGCTTAATAAATGTTTCTTATTCCCTTCCCCTTACTCCAAGTTTACAGAGGTTATAAATGACAGAACCTGAATTTGAATGAATGTCTTCCCGTTCCAAATCCTGAACCCAGGATCTTTATTCTTCTCCCTCATTCCTCAAAAGTGTCCTCTGGGTTCCTTGACTTGTTCTTGTGGAATATAAGTTATTTGAGGGCAGGGTGGGTGTTCTTTTAGATCTTTGTATTCCCAGGGCTTTGAACACAGTGAGCAAACTTGACTGTCTGTTAATTAAGGTAAACTTAACGAAGGTGACTTACCCAAAGTCACATGAATGGTTCATGGTAGGACCAGCACTAGGACCCGAGTCTCTCAACTTTTAGTCCCATATGCCTCTGATGGTACCACACAGCTTCACTGGACTGGAACAGGCCCATGAGGGCTTAATTCAGGAGACCAAGATGTCTTTCAGGGAACTAGAAAGAACTCTACTACAAATCAGGAGACCTAAATGCTTACCTTGGGTCAGCTGTTTACTGTGTGATCTTGACTCAGTGGCAGTTGGGTGGCATAGTGTATAGTGCACTTGCCCTGGAATCAGGAGGACCTGAGATCAAATGTGATCTCAGACATGTATTAGCTGCATGACCCTTAATTAGCCAGTTAATCCTGTTTGCCTCAGTTTCCTCATCTGTCAAATAAGCTAGAGAAAGAAATGGCAAACCAGTCCAGTATCTTTGCCAAGCAAACTCCAAACGGGGTCACAAAGAGTTGGACATCACTAACTGACAACAACTAGAAGCAAGCCCTCACTGTCTTTAGGCCTCAGCTTTTTTTTTTCTAAGTAAAATCGAGGATTAGCCAGTTGGTAAGTAAGCCAAAGCACAATCATTAAGCACCTCGTATGCAGGCACTGTTCTCATCAGCTGGTCTCTATGATCTGAAACATCCCTCAGAGCTCAAATTTTCTATAATCCTACAGTTCAACACAAGGCAAAAGATGTCCCCAAAGTACTATGCCAGCTACAGAATGGTCCTGTCCTTTCAGTTTGTGGGGAAACACCCACATAATTGCAGCAGGTGGTTCCCCAGACCATGATTGTTTTGAATAAGAAAACTTGGGTTGAAATCATGACTCTCAATGACCCTGGCAGACCTAGGGCAAGTCGCTTAACTACTATGGGTCTTGTTTTCATCTTCACTTAAATGACAGGGTAGGACCTCATCCTTTTACCTCTAATTAACAACCCTGGAGTTAAAAATCTAGCATTTACCTACCATCCCTCACATCTCACCAAGCCTCAGAAACATGAAAATTCATCAGGCCAACTCTTGGAGACTTTTCAAGGTGAGTCATGCTGGAGGGGGCACCATATTTTCATAATAATGCAAAAATATTTTCCATGCAAACATCCTCAAATGCACATTTGAAAAATGTAACTTGGAACTTGACAGCATATGTTTGTCTAAAATAATCCCATGTTGTGTATTTATTTAAAACCTGGATGAAACCAAGTTGCTTCTTGGGCTCATTACTAGCTCAACTGTTTCCAATACAGAACTGAGTATGATGGGCACACATTTGTGGCTCGATAAAATATCTGATATATATTATATACATGTATATATGCATGGATACATATACGCATATAAATGGGATATATTTACATATGTGTGTATCTATATAATTATATCTCTCTCTAGATAGACATGTATACATAATATCTGTATATGTATGTACATATCTATCTATATAATCTATATACAGATCTATTTATTTCTCTCTCTCTACATATATATGTGTGTGTATGTGTGCAAAATACCTAACTCAATTTTGAATTCCAGTCCTTACTGATTTCATAATATAAAGACCTCAAAACACTGAGAGACAGCATGGTATAATGGATAGGGACAGAACTTGGAGTCAGTTAGACTAGGTTCAAATCCCACCTTAGAATCTTACAAGTATTGTGGCAATGGTTAAGTCACAGGCACTAAGGTGGACCCAATGATTTCTAAGGTCATTTCTAACTGTAAAGCTGACCTTATACACTTTAAGCAGAGCCTGAATCACCATTTATCATGAATGGGATAAAGGGCATAAAAGTAGTAGGGGGACTAGAGGGCCTTTGAAATCTCTTTAAATTCTGAGATTCTAGTGTTCTAAGTGGCTCTTATTTCCCAGGTTTTCCCCGTCTAAACCAGAGAGGGAAAGGTCTCACAACCCAACCAGAAGCTCCACTCATGCTTTGGCTTTCTTGAAAGTTATACAATTTAGAAGGCTCTAATTCCCTCTTTTACGGTGGGTGGGTCATTTTTTTCTTGCCTAAAGTTGGAGAAAGTTTAACACAGTCTGTATCCTTTTTATCGAGTCATCCATATTTAAGGAGCCAGGGAGAATCTATCAAGTTATCTCTGAAATGCTGAATCACAGGAGCCTATGAAAAAGGCCAAGTATAATTAGAGATTACAATAATGAAGAATCAATAAAAATTCATTTATGACAACATGCTATAGTTTGTCACATGTATCTGGGGATATCAGGTTTATGATTATTATTAATTAAGTTAATATTATTCATTAATCTTATTAATACTGTATAAAACAATCACAAGGAAATTACACATGCCTTCTGAATTTTTAAAACATTCACATGTATGATGGCAATGCATTTAAATTCTCTTTTGTTGGTGGAGACATGGTGATGAAGGAAACCCAATGGGTCAACACCACTACCCAATTTAAATACACACTTGCTACTTCCTGGATCTAAGTTTGAAAGTATTCTTCCCATGAATGAATTTCTAGCTGGTTTTGACTATGAGAAGACTCTGTTGATTGAGGCTCACAGCATCAAACATTCCAAAGCCTCTTATTAAGGACCTGTTATGTGCCACGTCCTAGAACAGGTAATAGGGATGCATGTAAGAAGAATAACATGGTCCATTCCCTTACATAATGTAACTGGAGCTGAACTGTATGCAACAGATGGCTTACACTGGATCGTAAGAGACTTAGGTTTAGAGGTCCTCATTTTATACAGGAGGTAACTGCAATCCAAAGAGTGGATCTCAGTAATTGATAAAAAGTCACACAGGTAATAAAAGATAAAGGGAGAATATCACTCCAAAACCAGAGATCTATCCACCATGTGGCAATGCCTTCCTTTACCCTGAATTAGGGTAAAAAAAAAAACAGGTTCAAATGAGTAACATCACAGTGTCCTGAAAGGAATAAGGAGATTTTAATTGACTGGGATTAAATGAAATAATAATTATAAAGCCCTCAGTATACAGTCACTTTCCTTCTTACTGTTAAGGTCCCACTTCCCCAAATGAGACTAACTCTAAAGGTAAATCAGAGGACAGCCTGACTCCCATCTCTTCTTCGAAAACTAAACTCAAAGGTGATGAAAGAAAGCATCTATTAGATTTTAAAAATTAATCTGGCCTTAATAATCTATGTTGTCATTAGCAAACCATGAAAGCACTTCCAATTTATTCTAATTTTACCATGAATGAATGTCGTTGCCACTTAATTAAAAGTACCAATAAGGGAGGAGGTCTCCTAAAGAGGAAGGGTTATGATTTCACTGGTCAAGCTAGGGAGGCTCCCTGTGCTACATCTATCAAAGCATGTCAGTGCTGTCACAGAACAGGCCTGGGGCACTGGGGACTTACATGGACAGAGGCAGAGTATGGGTCAGAGAAGGGACCGAAGCACAGGGCTTTATGACTCTGAGGTCAGTTGTTTACACATTCTGGGTCATTATTTGGTAACTCAAGTCTATTTTCCATGGGATGTTCCCAGGTCCAGAGTTCCTCAATTAAATCAAAAGAGCAGAAGATGGGTTTTCCCACAGCCTTGATTTCTTACCTTGCTGTTGTTCAGTTAAGTCCAACTCCCCATGACTGCACTTGGAGTTTTCTTGGCAAAGATACTGCAGTGGTTTGTCATTTCCTTCTCCAACATATTTCACAGGTGAGGAAACTGAGGCAAACAGGGTTCAGTGACTTGTCCAGGGTCATTGGACAAGCTAGTAAATGTCTATGGCCAGATTTGAACTCAGGTCTTCCTGACTCCAGGCCTGGCACTCTATCCATTATACCACCTAGCTTCCCTAACTTCTTGCATTAGCCACTGTGACCAAAGCTTGTATTTTACTGGATGCATTTCAGGAAACAAATATTTTCCTTTAGTCAAGTCTTCACTGGGCATATATTTATTTGGTTGCAAGTATTTTCCCTCAGAATGAATGTTTCCCAGTTTGAAAAGCCTGACGTGGTCACTGTGGTGGGCCTAATGTCTGTTTGGTTACGCATTAGGGGAGGCTTCCAGGCAAATGTTCTCACAGTATTGGTTCATTGTGAAAGAGATCAAGAGAGGAAACCATCAACTTCATATATGGTGCAAGCAAGCCAGTGGAATGTTATTTCTAGAACATTTAAGTGAAGAAAATTCTATTTCAGAAAGTGAAGAGGAGACATGGGGCAGGATAGATATCAGCAAGTCTCTGGAATGCTGGGGGTAGGGAGGGTCAATAAAATCTTGTCCACCTTTGAATAGGTCTGTTGCAATTTAACAACTGAGTCCATTATCTCCTGAGTACCACACTCCAAGCTTCAGTCAGTTTGCCTTAAGGAACTCACCAGTCCTGTGGTTATACCATTCCCTAATAACTCCTTAAGAGTAAAGATGATCTCACTCTGGTATCTGTTTTCCAAGGCTTAGGATAACAACTGGCACATAGTAGCTATTTAATGATTTTCATTTATTCATTCACTCTCATTCATTCATTCTTTATTGACTGATTCTTTCATTCATTTGTTCACAGACTAAGTGAATCTAACTGGCTCAATCAACAACAATTTTTAAGAACTAAGCCTAAGTACTGGGTGATACCAAGAAAAGGTGAGATGACAGGATGATGGAGTTTAGAAGACTGAAATGAGAGCTCAGAGGTCATGTAAGCATAAGGTTCTACAATCTTATTGTTTTAGTTGAGTGAGATCTCCAAGACTGTGGAGTTCTTCCCTTTCATTTTACAGATGAGAAAAGGGAAGCCTGGAGAACCAAAGAGCTTTGCCCAACATCACGAAATGTAATAACAGTGAAATACTCGGTGTTCTTTCAAGTGTAATCTCCCAAGCAATACCATTTCCAACATCCCCATTTGTTGATGCTGCTGCTGCCCTAAAATTACTTTTACTGGCTCTGCATATATTTTCTACTTACTTCTCCCGCTACTGCATGTCATAATCTTAGCTAGAGACATTCTCCATCCATTGGTTTTTCTTTGGTGGAGAGTTGAGTCAAACCCTTTTGAGCAGCTATGAATCTTTATAGAAGGCACCATATAACGCAAGCAGAAACACAACACCCACAAAGAAGACAGTCAGGAGACCATCACCACCCACTGGGAAACCCTCTTCAACTTGGACTCTGGGCTTGATCTCTACCATCAAGTGGTCAATGCCTTGGGTGATCCTACCCTTCCTCTCAAATGGCAAGCTTCCTTCTACTTAATGACTTTTTACTTATATGTTACTTTGATTTTTATGCTGCCTCCCAAAGCTGTTCTGCCAATCAAACGAGATGACAAGTACAAAGCATTTTGCAAACCTTACAGAGCTATACGTCTTAGTGATTGTCATAATTATAATAATTATTGTTAGTGGTGCTGGTGGTAGAGAGTGGGTGCATATCTGTATGTATCTATCTACTATGTAACAAAAAGTACCAATGATCCATGACTTGAACTCAGAATTAAAAAGGAGAAGGAGAATTGGTGAGACGAGTCACCTAAATTACATGGCTCCTTTGAGAATCCTCAACTTCCCTCACAAACAAAGGGCCATTTTTTTCGAGCCCATCTTTTTCTCGTGTTATTACTGTCTCTAGAACACTGAAAATGAGTGTGACCCAGAGGGCAATGGAAAGATGCATGGTGGGTGTGAACAGGCTGTACCATATAACAAAGAAGGAACTTCAAACAGGAATGGGGATAAAAAAAAAGAAAGTCAGCACAGATATGTGTGATTCAGACATGGATAGCCGATGGATGGGCATGTCCATGATGGCAGGAGAAAGCTGGGGGGGTTCTCAGGTCCTTTGATAGCTCACTTAGGGGGTGAATTAATGGGAGGTCCGGGAAGAGGCCCATAGAATCATCAGGCCTGGATGGCTATCTGCATAAGTGGGAAGAACATTCAAATCGATGCAGATACAGATTACGTGTCTACATCTTCTCTCCCTCCCTCACACCCCACCCCAAAAAGTGTAAACTTCATTTGTGGGAATTATTTCTTCTTTATTTTTGTACTCCCTGAGCCTAGCAAAGGGCGTGGCCAATGAGAGGAGCTTAATAAATGCATGTATTGAATGAATGAATCACCTAAAACTGACCAAAGGACAGAAGAGGAGGCTGTCTGCATTTATGTGGCTCCCATTTATGTCTCCTTTTGTTTCAAACAAATTAAGGGCAGATCAGAAATGGGATCATTATCTTTAGTGGATGCATTCTCAACATCGCAGAAAACACCTTGGGCTTATTTGAATAACATACAGCCTCCAGATTAAAGCTGTCTTTTGCTCAGGAGACAGACAAGTACAGTCATTGGTACAGCAATCGCTTAGACCTCCATATTCCTTTCAGTGATAACTCAATGCATCATATTTTTTGGTACATTATCACATTCTGCAAGGTTTTATTTATTTAAATCTCGGCATCTTTCGCTGACATAGCAAAGCATAACCAGAGAGGTTTTGTAAAACTTAAGTGAACCTGTAAGCGGGCCACTTGTTCTATAAATCTCTAAATATTTTATGCTGCTCCTTAGAAACTGTCTTTGCCAGACGTGCCTATTCTGCTTAAAAATGGAGAGAATTTTTTAAAAAATCATTCTTCCTCCCCGTGCCCCCTAAACCTCCTCCGAAATGTTACCAAAAGAGCCATGGGTAAGTTCTTAGGAAGCTGAGTGTGCCCAGACACAAGGGGGCAAAAGCAATTACTAAATTCTAACTATGTGAGGATAGGCAACTCATAAGACCTCTTTCTCAGATTCCTCCAGTTCTAAATCTTTGATGGTATCTTCTGGTGAGTAGGAGATATTATGATCCAGTAGAAAGAGGCCTAGCTCTAGATTAGAAATGCTAGGTTCAAATCTTCCCTTTGACGCTCTCTGTGTGACTCTGGGTAAATTGCTTAACCGCTTTAGATTTTCATTTCCTTGAATGTAAAATGAAGGCTTGGTCTAGATCAGGGGATTTCAAACTTTTTGGTATCAAGACCCCTGTACATAATTCAAAAAAATATCAAGGATACCAGAGAATTTTTGTTTTAGTGGGTTTATCCCTATCAATATGTGTTATGAAATAAAACATGTTAGTATTCTTAAGAGTCTTGACCTCATGGATCCCTGTGAAAGGGTATCAAGGAATCCTAGGGATTCCTAGATCATACTTTGAGGATCAGTGGCCTAGCCCAGATGACTTCTTTAGATCAACAATAAATGTTGGGAGTAAGTTACAATAGCAAATTCTGGAGATGGGGAATAGAGGGGAGAGAAGAAGATGCAAGAGAGAAAAAAGGATCCCTTTAACTCAAAGAATCCACTGGCCAAAGGTGATGCTGCCTTTTGGAAATGCACTTTCAATAAATTCAATGAACATTTATGAAGTTGTTCCTGTGTGTCACAGACAGTGCCTGATGACACATAGGTAGAGTCAAAGAGAGGGCAGGACTTGAATTCAGGACATGTGACTCTTTTATCTGCTGTAATAATCCATTGATAGCAACCTGCTATTCGGAACACATATGCTTATTTTTCTTAAGTGTCTATGAGTCACAGAGCACCTACTCATTGATTCACATTATGCTAAAAAGTTATGGACTGACTGATCTGTAGAAAAATGGCATGGACCATGTTCTCTGGGAGCTGACAGCCTAGGTTATACCTTCCAACTCTTTCCGACTCTAAGTATCCCAAACTCAGAGTAGTCCTTGACTCCTATATCTCTGCATGCACTCGGTAGTCTAAACCCAAGGACTGTTCTTTGGAAAAGTCTCTTGCAGATGGCCCATCTTTTCCATTTTCATGACTTCCAACTAAGGCCAGAAAGTCTTCATCATATCTCCCCTGGAATATTGCAGCACATTCAGAATCAAGTCTCTCCCCTCTTCACTTCTTGTAGGCAACCCCCCAAATTAATCTTCCTTCCTATTGCAGAGCATACTTTTAGTCCCTCTTCATGTCCTTATCAATGTCCTTCTTCAGCTATGGTGCACAGAACTGAACCCTGTATTCCTGATGAAGTCTCAGACTGGCAGAATATGGTAGGAATGTAGCTTCCCTATTCTAGGAAGCTATGCCCCACCATATAAACAGAACAGGTATATGGTTTGTCCAATGTCACACAGCTACTAAAAGTATGAGAAATGGGACTAGGATGTAGGCCACCATAATACTCTTTTAATTGTCTTCCTGAATGACCAGTTGATAGTTCTTTATGTAAAGAAAGAAATTCAGGAGGGGTAGAGACAAGATGGCAGAGAAGGACAGACCTGTTGTAGCTCTCCCCCTCATAGCAAATTAAATACCTGTAAAAACAAATTCTAAAACAGAAGTCACAAAATAAAGGAGTAAAATAGATTTCCAGGCCAAGACAGCCTGGAAGGCTGACAGGAAAGGTCTATCGCACTGAGCTCAGAGCAGAGTGCAGCCCACAGAGCATAGCTCAGCCTTGGCCACACAGCACTGCACAGACAGGTTTGGAGCAGGCTTTAGGGCTCAAAATCATGGGCAGCAGTTGTGGTTCCCAGATTTCTCAACCCACAAAGGCCAAAGACAGTTTCAAAGCTCAGTGCGAAAGCTCTTTCACCTGGGTGAGAAAGGAGCCTGGCCCTGGCCCCAAGGTAGTGGAAGGCACTGCAGCACACCATCCATTTTTGGAGCCCTCAGCCTAAAGACCCTGGGGGAATTGAGCAGCTGATCTGGGTCTCAGCCCTGAGTGGTGGTCCTGGAGTTAGGAGGAGCGTTGGTGTGGTGGAGCTGGTGGAGGCTCTGGAGAAGGAATTTCTACTCACAGATCCTGTGCAGAAATGCTTCCAGGCAAGAGCACAGGCCAAGAGAGGAGTAAACTCCTTTCCCTTGATTGTGCCACCTTAGAGGAACTGAGAACTTACAGGTCCCTAAAGTATATCCTCCACTTGACAAAGGACTCAAAAGTCAAGGAACTGGCTGGGAAAATTTCCCCCAAAGGGAAAAAAGACTACAGAAGATTACTTTCTTGGCAAACAGGTATTTTCTTCCATCCTTTTGGATGAGGAAGAATAAGGCATACCATCAGAGGAAGACATAGAAGTTAAGGCTTCTGCATTCAAAACCTCCAAAAAATATATGCAATAGTCTCAAGGCCATGGAAGAGGTCCAAAAGGATTTTGAAAATCAAGTAAGAGAGGTGGAGGAAAAATTGGGAAGAGAAGTAAGAGCAATGCAAGAAAATAATGAAAAGCAAGTCAACAACTTGCAAAAGGAGACCCAAAAAAATGTTGAAGAAAATAACTCCTTTAAAAATAGACTAACCCAAATGGCAAAAGAAGTTCAAAAAACCAATGAGGAGAAGAATGCTTTAAAAAGCAGAATTAGTCAAATGGAAAAGGAGGTTCAAAAGCTAATTGAAGAAAATAATTTTTAAAAATTAGAATAGAGCAGTTGGAGGCTAATGACTTTATGAGAAACCAAGAAATTACAAAACAAAACCAAAAGAATGAAAAATATAAGACAATGTGAAATATCTCATTGGAAAAACAACCGACCTGGAAAATATCCAGGAGAGACAATTTAAAAATTATGGGAGTACCTGAAAGCCATGATCAAAAAAGAGCCTAGACATCATCTTTCATGAAATTATCAAGAAAAACTACGCTGATATTCTAGAACCAGAGGTAAATTAATATTGAAAGAATCCACTGATCACCTCCTGAAAGAGATCTGAAAAGAAAAACTCCTAGGAATATTGTAGTCAAATTCCAGAGTTCCCAGGTCAAGAAGAAAATACTGCAAGCAGCCAGAAAGAAATAATTTGAGTATTGTGGAAATACAATGAGAATAACACAAGATCTAGCAGCTTCTACATTAAGGGACTGAAAGGCTTGAAATATGATATTCCAGAAGTCAAAGGAATTAGGATTAAAACAAGAATCACTTACCCAGCAAAATTGAGTATAATACTTCAGGGGAAAAAATGGTCATTCAATGAAATAGAGGACTTTCAAGCATTCTTCATGAAAAGACCAGAGCTGAAGAGAAAATTTGACTTTAAAACACAAGAATCACAAGAAGCATGAAAAGGTAAACAGGAAAGAGAAATCAAAAGGGACTTACTAAAGTTGCACTGTTTACATTCCTACGTGGAAAGATAATATTTGTAACTCTTGACACTTTTTCTCAGTATTTGGGTAGTTGGACGGATTATATATATGTATATATATATATGTATGTATGTATAAAACACACACATACATATATACATATATGTATATATATATATATATATATAGAGAGAGAGAGAGAGAGAGAGAGAGAGAGGGCACAGGGTGAGTTGAATAGGAAGGGATGATATCTAAAAAAATAAAATTAAGGGGTGAGAGGGGAATATATTAGGAGGAGAAAGAGAGATGGAATGGGGCAAATTATCTCTCATAAAAGAGGCAAGAGAAAGCTTTTTCAATGGAGGGGAAAAGGGGGCTGGAGAGAGGGAAAAAGTGAAGTTATTCTCATCACGTTTGGCTTAAGGAAGTAATAACATGCACACTCAATTTGTTATGAAAATCTATCTTATGCTATAGGAAAGTAGGGGAGAAGAGGATAAGTGAGGTGTGGGGATTGAGAGAAGGGAGGGCAAATGGGAGGCGGGAATAATTAGAAGTAAACACTTCTGGGGAGGGACAAGGTCAAAAGAGAGAACAGAATAAATGTAGGGAAATATAGTTAGTCTTTCACAACATGACTATTATGGAAGTCTTTTGCATAATGACACATGTGCAGCCTATATTGAATTGCTGGCCTTCTCACTGAGGATGAGTGGGGAGGGAGAAAGGGAGAAAAGTTGGAACTCAGAGTTTTAGGAACAAATGTTGAGAATGGTTTTTGCATGCAACTGGGAAATAAGAAATATAGGTAATAGGGTATAGAAATCTATCTTGCCCTACAAGAAAAGAGAGAAGATGGGGATAAGGGAAGGGAAGGATGTGATAGAAGGGACAGCAGATTGGAGGAAGGGGCAATCAGAATGCAAAATGTTTTGGGGTGGGGGAGGAAGGAGATGAGAAAATTTGGAATTCAAAATCTTGCAGAAACGAATGTTAATTTAAAAAAAGAAATTCATTTCTGTTTCAACAATAATTATAGCAGATTATTAAAAGTACAACTTCACAGCAATTGGTTTCAAAAGGTGTAAACCCAGCTGAATAGGCAGAAGAAGACACAAGAGCCACACACATACATAGATATGGAAAAAGTTTCACTTGTTGGAGAGGGAATGGGGGACACTCAGAGGCAGGGAGAGAAAAAAGGTAAACAACTATGAAAGCAATGCCCAGTGGCAACCATTTTCTGTGTGACCTAGTGAGCCTTCAACTTCAAACCAGGCAGATCAAGAGCTTCTCAGTAACAGTACCAAGGGATATGTCATTCACACATCAAGTGCCCTTTGGCAGGCCATTTCTCACATGGCATACACAGCCAGATGCAGGTACATCCCTGGTATTGTTGAAGAGAGAGAAGGCAACTAAACAGAAAGGGGTGAGGACAGGGGATCCTCAAGGACAGAGAACAGGATGATTATTGATACCGACAAGAGGAATGCGAATTCCTCAATGGGAACAAGCCCACTATTACTGCAGATGGAGGAATTTCAATTCACCAATTGGTTGAGAGCAATGAAATTTTAAGTTAACAACCTGATCAATTCCATACTTTTGATCGGAACAACAACCTGCCTATGATGCTACAAAGGGAGCAATATGAATACCCAAATTGGTTACAGCATGGTTGTCCCAATTAACATGGGGATCATTGGGAAAAAAATGAGGATTAAAACACAGAATTTTGCTTTATAATTATAAAAGTGAGAAACCATGTATTAAGAGAGAATTATAATTCCACAGATTTTGAAACTATCAGGAGTGTAGCAGACTACGAGGTGAATTAGGTTGTAATTAGACTAGCCAACAAATATGGTACAGCTAGCTTCCCCCAGGTGGGTAATCACACAGGGGCAGGTCTGCATGGGTAAACAAGATGGGGGGATGGTCACAGATTACATATAAGGACCTTTGTTGAGCTTCTCAAACTGCATGGAAGTTCTCAAACTTATGTGACCTACAATGAGCTAGAAGTAACTGAGCACATCTTAGGAAGGAGACCCCAAGACTGCAGGAAGCTGTGCTTTACAACGATATCTTTTATGTCTCAGTAAATTAAAGTGCCACAGATATAGAATAGCAGAGTTAGAATTCCAGCTCAAGTCCTACGACTCCAAATTTAGGATTGTTTTTGTTGTCCTAAACTGCTGCTAAATTAAAGCCGGAGTTCTAGTCTAATCTGGTGCAAAGATGCATTTAGTGCCTACACACAAAGTCAACAAGCCATTTACCAGTCCAGGCCTCAATTTCCTCAACTGTAAAATGAAGGATTTGGACAACATGACCTTAAAAGTCACTTCTATCTCTAGAGCTATGATGTTATGATTGATAAATAGAAAACCACACAGTGTCATGAATGGAATTGTAGACTTAGATTTGGTAAGATCTAGACTCAGGTCATGCTTGGATATTTACCAGATGTAGGGTGGTGGATTGAATTCAGCAAGTATTTATTAAGTCCCTACTATGTGCTACACCAGTAAGCATCTCAGGGAGGAAATTTCCTGAATCCAAGGGTAGCAACTCCATCCACTATGCCAATGTGGCTTAGAGGGAGGACAAATAAACAGGAAGAGGACAGGGGACCCTCAAAGTCAGAGAACAGGATGATTACTGACACCCGCAAGAGAAACGTGAATGTCCTCAACGGGAATAAGCCTGCCATGACTTCAGATGGAGGAATCCTACCTAACCGTCATCAGCAGTACTGATAAACTTCACTATTGGTGGAGGGACAATCTGAAAAAGTATGGGAAGATACGTTCTAATCAGGAGAAGCCAGTGTGTTTCTGTTAGTGGTGCTTTTAAACTATAAAAGAAAGAAGAATGATGACCTATTACTGGGCCCACAAACAATGGAGCCTGAAACTAGAATAAAAGACAGAGCCAACAAAGAGGAAGAAGGTGAAAAAAGGAGAATCTGCATCATTTGGTAGCTGGAAAGGCTGCACTGGAGTCAAAAAATCATATCTGCAGTGATCTTTTTTTTTTTAACCAATTATAGATATTTTGTAAATAACAACAACTGGTCTCACTGGTTAGTCATAGGTCCTGAGGTGACATAAGTCTTTCAATGAAGGAGGCACAGACCCTGATGTTTAATATCTCTAATGAGCTCTTGAGGAGCTGTTTGGGAAGGACGTTATGTGAACAGCCCAACAGAGGAGACAAAACAATCTAAGTCTGGGTTACAGGAATCTTCATAAGCCAGCCACAGAACAGTAGAATCTTAGCAGTGCCCTGTTTGCTTCAGCAGACAAGAAGATGTGCTCTGTGATTGGAAGCCACTGATGAGATCCTAGCTCAGGAGGCTCCTGGTGCATGAAATCTATTCTCCTCGGTAGAAGGAAGAGGGATCTCTTTAGTACATCCAACCATTGATGGACAGGGATAGGCACCTAAACAGTCATGTTTAAGGTCCATCATGGACCTTAGCTCAACTCATCTGCCATAGTTGAATGACCCATGAGTGCATGTAACCCTCCATTATAAGGATGTTCCTGTGTATTCTTAAAATCCCAAAGGCCAATTTCAAACCCCTTTTCCCAGCTGAAATAATCACATAGAATGGGAGTGGGGTAGAGCAGGGGACTGATAAGATGAGAGAGAAAAAGTCAAATGTCTTCTGGATTCCAAGACCAGTGCTCTATCTGCTTCACCACTTGGCTGCCCTACTCTCCAAAAGGTGGGGTTGGGAGAGAAATGTGTCTGCCTCATCTTCTAGTACCTTTCCTATTTTTTCATGCTTTCTCAAGGATCACCAGCAGTGGTTTTCAAATCATATTTGCAAATTATTTAAGTTCACTGAGATATAATTCATCAGTGCCTGGAGAATTAAACTCATTTAAAGTGGTTGGGTACTTTCTCTCCATAAAATACAGCATTCCAACTCCCTCAATGGTATTTGTTCTCCTTTTTCCATTTTTAATACCATTCAACCTTGATGAACACAGAGAGATGCTTCCTCTCTGTCATCAGTGAACACCATTAGAAAGTAATTCCTTTGGGTTAAAGTTTTGTGCCTCCAGAAGCATCTTATTAAGATGCACATACCTCTGGAGGGATAACACATTAAACTATTACTCATCATTAACACCTGAGTAGGGATTAGTTTATTCCAATGGTAAGTAATAAGAAATAACCTGCAATATTTGTAAATTGTGATAAGGAGAAAGAATAGAATGAAAAATCCTACAGGATTATATCATAAAAATTTATCCGTTTATACTTTTGAAAGTTCACCTACCAGGTGAGGGAATTCAAGTCAAAAAGAGGTCAAGTGATTGACAAGGGATCATTACTACAGGTAGTAATGGAAAAAAGGAGATTTGAACCCAAGTCTCATTGACTGCAAACCCGGTATTCTGTCTAAGAATTACAGATCTAATAGTGGACTGTAGTAGCGGATTCTTGGACTGAGAGAGAAGGAAGGTAGTAGCACAGTGGATGAAGTTGGCTTTGAAGTCAGGAAAATCTGACGTCGAATTCAACTTCAGAAACCTACAAGTTATGTGACCAGGGACAAGTCACTTTCAATTTCTCTGTGTGTAAAATGAGGATAATAACAGTATTTACCACACAAGGTTGTAGAAAGGATCAAATAAGGTAAATATGTAGAGTGCTCTGCCAACTTAAAACAATGTTCATATTATTATTCAACATTCCTGTTGTCACTGTCTTCACTAGCCAAGTACCATAGTGGGGACTGTCTGGATTTGAAATCTGAAAACAAGGATTTGAATCTTGATATTTCTATTTATTACTCACATGACCATGAAAAAGACACTTCCCTTTTCTGGGCTTCATTATCCTTCTTGCAGAATGGGAGGAGGTGTTAGATTAATTAACCTTTAAGATTTCTTCCAGCTCTCAATCTATAATCCTACGAACCAAATTGCTTGTGTTGCCCCCCCATCAATACCCCCATGAGGAGTTGTAATATGCATGTTAAGAAAACTCATGAAGTATGTTTTCCAAAAATGGGTTATCATCACTGGTTTGCATGATATGTACTGTTAAACACCTTGACAAATGGCTCGTGTCAACATTAGAAAGATCAATAATGAGAAGAAGAGATAATTCTGTGGGTCCTGAAGGTTGGCAAAAGCGTTTGCCACCTCATCTCCTGGATTCTCCCAATAACCCTTCAAGGGAGTCTTTAATTATTCTTTCACATATGAGTAAACAGAGGCTCAGAGAGGTCACAGCCAACAAAACAGATGCCAAGTGTGCTATTTACTAGGACAATGTGTGAACCAGCATCAGAAACTGAACTGAAATTTTTGCAGGCAGAGGAAGGACAGTCTGGAGGCTGTCACTGTCTGATCCTTCACAGTAAATGCCTTGGACTGTTTTCGAAGCCAGCACTGTGGGTAGATATGGATAAAGGATGAAGGCAGGGAACATGAAACCCTCTAAGAGATTCTCTTTTTAAATAGTCTAGAGAGCTATGACTTAACTGAAAAATAATACAGCTAATTCCCTTCAGACCCTCCCTGTTCACCCACTACCCTGTTTAGGCTGGCTGTCCACATGTTCTCCAATAATGCAGTCTTCTTATCTCAGTAGTAATCCTCCAGGAAAATGGAAACAGGGGTTGTACTGGGTCCTAATCCTCTCTTTAACCATTCTTTTAGGCCTGAACCAATCATCCAGAACTGTAAGAATCAGATGCTACTTGGCAGTTTCTCTGTCCAGGGGAATTTGTCTCCAACTTGATTCTATGACAGCTATCCCAGACACTTAAGCTGCTTTTGTCTGCATTCCTGGCCTGTCTCCGGCTGTTCCATCCATCCTGACTTACTGGACCCCATCACAGGAGCCCCTCCTTCTACACTCTACCTTCATGGCCAGTCCCCCCCAAATACAGTCTATTTAATAGAATCTCTGTTTTTTCCTCCTCATGGGGGTGGTGGTGGGCAAGGAGTGGGAAAAATCAGCACCCCACATTTTCTGTCAGCTTAGAAATACTTAATTGCTTTTGTGGGCTGTATGACAAGCTTTAATATTCTCATCTCTTCAAATCTAAACTCAGCCTGAGGTCAAATCATCACCTATATTAAATAGGGGGGGAATGTCTAAATGTTAACACTGCACTAAAAGTTTTTTCTAACTTAAACTGACAAGAGAGAAAAGATAGAGACTCTCTTTTTGCTCTTTGTCACCTGTCTGGACATTTGTGGGTATGGAATTGCTAACAAGGCTAGAAGGGGGGAAGTGGCTCACATCCACAGAAGCAGATATAGATGGCTGGAAGAGAGGATGAGAGTTATCTAGTACTTTCGTATTATGTTAAAGAGGTTACAAGGACGCACCCATCTCTTGTGACCTTTGCTAGGGAGGTTTGTGCTTATCTTGTTTATACCTGTATCCCCAGAGTCTGGCACAGCACCTGACACAGAGCAGACACTTCAGACATACTTTCTGATTGGTACATCGATCACACACATTCTTGTTAGGCGCACCTATGGCAGATCACACAGTAAGAGCTGGAAAGGACATTTGAGACCCCTGAGTCCAATCCTTCTCACTTTAAAGATAAGGAAATGGGTCACCCAGCAAGAGTCTAAGGGAGAACTTGATCTTAGTCCTTCCTGATGCCTGTTATTCTATCTACCACCTCACCTGGTTGAATTGTAATTTACTTCTTATTCACTTCTTTACATTACAACTTTTTGTTGCTACCTCCAAACCCTTATTTGCAAATTAAATTTTATCTGCTTATGCACTTAATTCACATTGACTTACTGCTACCTCCAAACCCTTAACTTTTGACTTTAGCTTGATGCAACTTTAAGACATTCAAACTGATTTGAAAATAAAGTTGCGAACTCATACAATATTAGAAATGTGAGAACACTCTCAGCAAGAACAAAATGGCACTATAGTTCCTTCTTAATATTTGTTATTGGAAGATAACAGGATCCAATTTTAGAGGCGTTAAAGTCTAACTCCTCTCATTTTGTAAATGAGTAAATTGAGGCAAAGAGACATTAAATGAATTGCTCAGGGTCACACAGGTGGTGATGAGTTTCTTCGAGGGAATCTGAACCTAGGTCTTTCTAATTCCACGTCTACTGTTTTAAGGCATATACCATACTATCTATGAAAGGGAGATTCCAGAATATTAAAAGTGAAAAGAAATCTGACCTTGGCAATATCACTTAACCCTGTCTGCCTCGGTTTCAAAGAGGGTAAGATGGAGGTTTGGTTATGGCCCCAGTTCCTTGGGATTCATACTAGTGTCAAACTTACCAAAACTCATCCAGGTCCAAGATTAGTTTCAGTGTAGCAGTAATACTGTATTTGTTTACAATTAGAGTCCGAAGTTAAACCTACAATATATGGGCTCTGAGGCTGACTGTATAATAGGCGGATTCCTCTGAACAGCTTACACATCTGGCACTGTGCCTGTCTGTCACACAGTAGGCAATTAATACATGGTTATCAATTGAGTAATTGATTCCATGACCCTTTAAGGTTGACAAAGCTGCTTTTATATCATCCCATCCAATATGGCAGCCCATCCAACACTTGTTAGCAGTTACCTATTATATTCTCCCTAAGCTTTTTCCTTTCCAGGCCAATATACCCAGTTCCTTCAGCCCTGACAAACAACTTATCCTCTTCTTCATGCACTCAAGCTTAAGAATGACTGAAAGAGGACGCATCCTTAAGCAATGAAACAAAACAAAGTTTCCATTTTATAAAATCAGAATGATTCGTTTAAACTCCCATGATCTTTACTACCTTTTGTTGGATCATGAACTCTTTCCTTATCCAGAGATGTGAAAAGTAATTGGTTCCTTGCTCCGCTAATTTACCTCATTTTTTGTATTTAAGTCAGGTGCCCTTGGAAGATTACTGTGGCACCTGGTGTAAGATGTTGGCACACATGTCATTTCTGCCAAAGTGCTTTCCAGTTTTTGTAAAATAATGAATCATGACTCAAGTGATGAGTTTGGTACTGATCAAGCATTATGATACTGTGTTAGTTGGCTTCTGGGTATTATGTATGTACCAAATCTATTACACCGACTTTTCCGTTTTTAACCAGTACCAAATCATTTTAATAATTAGTTCTTTGAACTACAGTATGAATAGAGCCCCTTCCCTCTCCCCTTCTTTCTTGCCCCCTCAATATGAATTTCAATACTAATTTTTCTAATTCTGTAAAATAAACTTTTGGTATTTTGATTGCGATAGCTATATCTGATTGCTATGGCATTAATAAATAAATTAATTTGGATAGTACTGAGTGACTGGGTTATTAGCTAGTGAAATCTTCTTGTGTTTGAAAGACCTGAATGTCAATCTACCCTAGTCATATTCTTCAGAACCAATGGAGGTCTGAAGGGTACCTGTGCAGCTGTGAGGTGCTACTTCCTCGAGATCTTTTAAATACATATGCACACATGTACACATATGGGTAGATGCACACATATGTGTATATATACATATCTAGGCATGTGTATTTGTCTATCCATGAATATTTGTATATGTGTGTTTGCTTGCTGAGTTTGTATCTGTGAGTATGCATATTTTTTTTCCTTAAAGGGAGTAACACTTGGGAAGTGACTGAAGGGTAAACAGTTACCACGCCTCTTGGCATTTTAAACTCTAAGGAAATATTCGTGATGTGGAATGAATGGCTACACCACTATGGGAGAAAAGCAGGGGGAGGCTAAGGATGACTTTATAAACCTTTGGCTTATACGGTACTCTGTGAGGTGTTTCCTATCAAAATGACCATAGCCCACCAGGGTATCCAGGTAGGTACTTTTTCTCTTTCCTCTGAGAGCAAACATGGAGAGTGTGGGCAGACAGAGAACCACTAAGTCAGAGAACTGATGAGATGCTGGGTGACTTTAGAGCACGGTGGAGGGAGTGTGTTCCTGTGTGTGTATGTGTTTGTGTATGTGCATGCACACGTGTGCCTGTGATCCATCTCCCACCCCCACCCCCAGCCAGGACAGCTGCACTGATGGGGGAGGGAATGTCCAATCAGCCTGCGAGGAAGTGCTTCTGTCCTTCAACAGGCAATTAACGTGAGTCCATTACAGATCCCTGGGGGCTCCCGGAGGCTGCAAAAGGCATCGACTGAAAGGTCAGAAACCTCATGAGGACAGGAGAGATGTTAGGCCTGGTGTAATGGAGTGGAAAACTTGAGCTATTTGTCACCCGCTAGTCATTGAAAGGGGCTGGGGAGTCACACGCTGTGGGGGGGCTGTGTGAGGATGGGGTTTGTCATCTGCGGATACAGACTGAGGCTCATGGCAGTGGGAAGGGCAAGGTCAGTGCTGGGGGGCCACCTCTCAGAACTCCAGGAAGGCCCTGGGAAATGCTGGCCGGCAAGTGTCTGCTCCAAAATGAGAGTGGCCTTCTGGGTAATGTTCAGCCCCAGTCCAAGAGGAGGCTGGGGAAAGTTATTCACTTCAGACACCAGCAGAATGCTTCTGCAAAATGGTGGAGGGGGACCCTGAGACACTGAGATACACAGATGGGCGGCACTTGGGTAGAGACATAAAGAGAAGCAGAGAGAGACAGAGACAGAAATAGAGACAGAAACAAAGAGAGAAAAACAGGGATACACAGAGACAGAAAGACAGTAACAGAGAGACAAGCACATATAGGTGCAGGGTAGAGGGTCAGAGAGAAAGACAGACAGAGAGAGAAAAAGAAAGAGATGAGGGGAGACAGAGAGAAAACACAGATAAATGGAGAGAAAGACGGAAACAGAGAACAGGGGAAAGCACATATGGGTACATTAGGGGGAGAGAGAAAGAAAAGAAGAGGGCAGGGGAGAGAGCCACTTTACACCACTAGATACCTGACACAAGGTAGGGAAGAGAAGGGGGCATGGTAAAAACTGGGATGTTGGGGAAAGTGCAGTGCAGTTAGGACACGTTTTATAAGATAAAAGGGTGTGCTGACAGAACCTGCCAGTCCACATGGCCTCATTGTCAAGACTCTGGAATTCTTAACCCCGGCCCTGAGTTTAGCCATCTCTAAGTAACCAAACCACTAACCCAACCTGGCAGTTTTACTGCAGAGACCTAGAAAGGTAATGACAAATTGGTGGGGGGAAGAGATTAAAGAAGAGGCCCAGACAATTTCGCGCTCGCGTGCGTGTGTGTGTGAATGCCCATGTGGGGGGGTGGGGAGGGGAGAGGTCATAGGCAAAGCTTGTGCTAAATTGGTTGCTGGTATTAACTCCAGGAGACTTGGAGGCAGCAGTTAAGTGATGTCAGCACTAAGCTAATGCTCTCTGTAAGACAGCAAAAACACTGGCGCTTCTTCCAGCCTTCATTCCATGGCTGCTATTGGGAGTTGCAGGGTTTGTTTTTCTTTGCAAATTTACTTTTGAGATCTAACCCAATGGTTACAGACCTAATCAATATAACTGGGTTTCAGGTGATTACCAGGAAATGGGGGAGAAATCCCAACAAACAGGATAAGATGCTGGGGTTTTGTTTGGTTTTCTTGGTAGGTCTGGCTGTTTTCCTTGGTTCTAGCTGGTATTAGCTATAATGGGATAAAAAGTCTAAACCTTGCAAATTACCTGTCACTGACTGATTGAAAAGCTTGGCAGACTATCCCTGGGGGCTTGAGGTTCCATCTACCAGTCCATCAGGGAGTTTAGCAGCTCTTCCCTGGGATTTTCCCCAAGGCTAAAGCTTCAGGACTGACTCCAAATTTCAACAGTCCAATTTGGTGATGATCAAAAATGACGCCCTTCCTCTCTGCTCCTATATTCAGAGACTCTTGAATCACTTAATTTTTTAAAACCTCACTTTTTGATTTATAAAGTCAGGGGACTAAGCAAGGTAACATCTAAATTTAGGACCTCAGAGATTTAAAGGCAGAAGGGACCTCAATTCAACTCCCTCATTTTATAGATAATGAAACCAAAGGCCAGATATTTAAGTGACCTGCTCAAAGTCACCCTTCAAAGATCTGAGTCAAGGTCTAAGCCAAAGCTCTCTGGAGCTGAATTAGTAGTCTTTTCCCAGGAACACACCTGGCTTATATTTTATCCGCCAGCCAATATATTTTATATATTCAATGTAGGTGTGTTTATGTATGTATATATGTGTGTACATATATATGTATGTGTATAGATGTGTACACACACACACACACACACACATAAGCTCTGATGCAGACAGTGCCAAATAGCATTTCCATTTCTACAAAAGGTGAAACTAAGGCACAAGAACATCACGTGACTTGCCTACAGTCAGATAACTAATAAAGGCTGGGCACAGGTGAGGTCTCTTGACTCCAGCTCAATGCCCTTGCAATCAAAAAACTCGTACAGTTCTCACACTTCTCTGGACAAGTCCCTTAAAGTAAATGCTTCTTATTTTTCTGGTCTGTGAAATGGGTATATTAATCCTCTCCCTGTTCATTTCACATGGTGGCTGTGAGGATGGCACTTTGTGAACCTTAAAGGTCTAAATCACTGAGCTATAATTATTCTGAATCAAGAAATAATTTCTAAATAACAAATGACTAAAAAGAACATGGAGATAAGCTGAGTACATTCAAGAAAATTTATGAATGTGACAGATGAGGATTAAAGAGCCAATTCCCTTAAAAGAGAACAATGAATAAACTGATGGCTTGCATTTCTAGTTACAACTCTACATTCAAAGCTAATTACTGGCTGAAACAAAGCTTTATACTTCCCTCATTGCTATGAGAGCAAATAGAATTTGTGACTGAGTTTATTAATGTCAAAGATACCAGTAGTTATTAATCTAGTCATCTACACACAGTGTAAGGTGCACATGTATATCTATCACATATATACAGGCACATATCTACACATGTGCACATATGGGCATACATACAAATGTATGTGTACTTCTACACACAAACTTGGGCATATTCCAGAGTTTCCTCTTGGGTCCTCTCTTATCTCTCTAACCTTCATTTGTTTGTTGAGTCCATGAGATCCCATTGGTTCAAATACTGTTTCTCTGGGTATGACTTCCAAATCTCAAATGTCCCATGAGCATTTCTATCAAATCCACCTGGAGGCCCCAAAGGTATCTCAAATATCACATGTTCAAAATAGAATTTTTTTAAATCTCCCTCTACTCCCCACACACTCCTCTTCCTAATAACTACTTTATTTCTGTAGAGGGCATCACCAACCTTCCAAGCACCCAGGTTCAAAACCCCTGGAATCATCACCCTCTAGCTCTCCCTCATTTTTACCCTCTACATCCAATCAGTTGCCAAGAGTGGTCAATTCTACCTCCAGGATATCTCCTGAATCCAGTCACTTCTTACCCATTCCCAAAAGTCCCTTGCTAGGTAAGACCCTCATCGATTATGGAATAGTCATTTAATTGTATGTAGTCCATCACTTGACCAATCCATTCCCCATCCCCAACATACAGAACAGCCAAAGTGGAATCCCTAAAACACATTCTTAATTATGTCACTCCTGTGTTCAAGAAGCTACAGTGGGTCCTTCTTGTCTATAGGATAAACTGGGAATTCCTATTTGGCATTTATGGCCAACATACCTTTCTGTGGCTCCTGAATGTCACTTTCCTTCATGCATTCTATCATAAGACATTAGTGTTATTTATTTGCATGGGAAACCTTTTCTCTTTAACCATACAAGAGCACCGACTTGACCCTGGCTTAGGTAGAATCATTAGGAATTCACAATTAGTGAAATCCAGTAGAAAGGGCCTTTAGGATGTTGAGGTGCATTTAGTAAAGAGCCCTCTCTGAAAGTATTTGTTTTCATAAAGTAAAAGAGACACAAAGGTGGACTATACATAATGGTTGAATACATGCCCTGGAGCTCCAAGAAGAATAATTTCTTTAGGAAAGCATCCCATATTTCTTGTAGCATGGGCGGTGATATCAGGCCAATATGTTTAACAGGTGCCTGCCGATCAGTATCCAGGAAAACGGTTAACAAGATGTTTTCCTCTAACGACCTGTATTGACAAAGGAATTAATGACATCCAAAGAGGCTTTTGTGTTGAAAGAGCCCTGGTGACATTCCCAAGAAGCAAACAAGTTTTCCCCATTAATGTTTACATTAATGCTGTCAAAAAATCAGCAGAAATGCACACCAAGACCATATGGCCTGCTGGGTGATAGAGAGTCTGCCATGGGAAATACTTTATTAACATTAAGTAGATGGGGAAGGGCTGAATGCAAAGCCTTGAGCCACTGTGCTCCTGCTCCTTGGCTGCCTAGCAAGAAACAAAAATGACAGCATGAAGGCTTAGTTTGGAATCAGCCCCAGCCTCGAATGAATCTCATCATCGCCTTGATGAGACTTTGCATTGTGGGTGACGCTGACAACAACAGAGGATCTGAGGGTGGTAAAAATCAGAGAAATAGGAGACTGTCACGCAGATGAATAAAAACAATTCCATACAAATGCCTCACTCTTTTCCACATTCCTAGGCTCTGTTTCCTCTTCTGTGAAATGGAAGGTCCTACTAGGCCCTCTCTAGGATGGGAACTACCTCAGACAAACTGAGAGCTGGGAAAGACCTTAGCTTAAAAAGGCCAAGGTCCTCCGCTGCATTTGGGCCATCGCTAGTCTTCCTGATCTACGTCTTGACACTGGACTCTGATGACTCTGGAGGACAGACTGAGACTGGTGACTTTGCGCAGTAGAAAAGCAGAGAAGGATACACTCAGGGGAATGATTTTTTGATTCCTGGCATGTACTGCATGCTTAAGCATTGGACAAAAATCTGTGAAGAGCTACCATTCAAACAGTGCTTGAATATTCTGAAAGTGCTTTACAAATGTGGTCTGGTTTGTCTCACAACAACCCTGGGAGGTAGGCACTGTTATTATTATATCCATTTTACAGATGAGGGAACTAGGGCAAATGAGGTTTAAATTACTTGTCCAGGGTCACACAGCTAGTAAGGGTCTGAGTCTCAATTTGAACTCACATCTTCCTAACTCCACGCCCAGTGTTTTAACCACTGCACTACCTCTGTATGGTTAAGAAAAATATTGGCCAAAGGGGACTGCCTGTTGAATTATTAAATCCACCTCCCTGTCTTCATAGAGGAAAAAGCTGAGGCCCAGTGAGGGGAAGGATTTTAATCAAGATAAAAGTTAATGAGCAGCAGTACCATGTCTAAAATCTCAGGAAGTCAACGTATGTACACGGGCAAGAGTAGTCAGAGGAGTTGGATTTAAATCCTGTCTGTGATATTTACTACCTGGGTGATTTTGAGCTACTGACCTGAGACCTCTTTGGGGTCTCTGAGGCCCTATCTAACTGTAGGAGCCTATCATACTATCCCCTCCCACTGGACCACACTGCCTCTATGGTCTTGTTGTAGACACTCAAAATGAATGATTACAAATGAAACAAAAATGGAAGAGGGTTCTATTTTAGTCTGAGCCTTATAACCCCATCCTTGTAAGAGAAGAGAAATGCCCAAGGGGAGGAAGAAAAGGACAGTAAGGAAATGTAGTCTCAAGGCAGGGAATGTGTGCCCCAGCATCTCTGAGAACAGATCTTGGTGCACGGAGACAAGATTGAGTTGAGGAAGGCACTAAATGTACAAGTCATCCAATGTCAAACAAAATAACTGAGGTTTACCCAGGGGTGCCTGGAAGGGGCAGTGAGGCCACTTGAGGATGCTGAAGACGGCTGAAAGAAGGTGGAGAAGAATCATCTCCAAGGGATGAACAGAAATAAGGAGGAGAGGATGAAGGAGAAAGAAGACCAGGGGCATCTGGCCAAGACAAGAATACTGCTGACGCTTTTTGGAACAAAGTTAACGTCTATTATGGAACATGAAATGACTTTTCATCAACTTATTTCTCTAAAAGCCAGGATGCAGATTTGCATTTTCACTGAATTGATCCAGTGTTATCTAAGAACTGCTTAATTGCCTTAATTTCATTTGCCACCAATATGATTAGCATAACCCGAATTTGTGAGTGTGCCTGAGTGTGTCCCAGTACACACATGCGCCTTTAAGCATCCCGTTTGGTGGGGAACAGAGTCCATTCCAAAAGCACAGTCATTTGGAGATTGATAATAAGAATGGTTTGTTATATAGACATTGTGACCTGATTTGGGGTTTTCTTGGCAAAGAGAAGGAATAGTTTGCTATTTCCTTCCCCATTTCATTTTACAGATGAGGAAACTGAGGCAAACAGGGTGAAGTGATTTTTCCAGGTTCATACAGCTAGTAAGTGTCTGAGGATGGATTTGAACTCTGAAAAATGAGTCTTCCTGACTCAAGGTCCAGCATCCTATCTACCACTCCACCCATCTGGCCAGAAATGTGTGTATGTGTCTTCCTATATACACGTATATACATAAATATAGGCATAAGGGTATATATGCCTATACATATACATATGTGTCTGCCTATGTACGTATATGTGTATATGTAAGTAATGAACAACACACATGTGTGTCTGCCTACACACACGTACATGTGTCTGCATACATAATCTATATTTATACATACGTACATATTATTTATACATATATAATACGTACACATTTAGATACACGCACATATACATATACCCATACATACACATATCAGATATGATCCTTGACCTCAAGTAATTGTGGAGCCACAAGCTTAGTGGGCCTAAATTCAAGTTTGTGATAAAAATGAGCTACACCAACCCGCTTGCCCCTCCCGGCTACCTGAGAGAGCGATGACCCTGTAAGGACATCACCCAGTCATGCATCTTAACACTTCCCCCGGCTAAGTTTGAGACTTTAGACGCTGCTGGAATTCACTTGGAAAAGTGAGCACAGCAGTGACTGAACTAGGAATTTGTGCTTATTTGAATAAATACTCCATGTCTTTGCCAGAGTCTGTTAATATGGATTGGCACAATGTCTTCTAGATCTCGGTAAAGACATTAACCTCATGGAACCCTGTAACAAGACATATCACGACAGATACACAGCTTTGGAGTAAAATTAGAATGCCATTAGAATTGGCACTTCACCAACGTATCTCAAATGATCCTCCAACGCCCTGGGACGTCAGTGCCGCTGCCACCGTTTTACAGAAGAGAAAATGGACCCAGAGAGTTTATATGACTTGTTCAGGGGTCAAAGAGTCAGCAAGTGTCTGAGGAAGGATTTGAATTCAGGTCTTCCTGCCTGATGCCATGCATGATGGTCTATACTTTGTGCCCATACTCTGGGTGGTCTTAGGTCTAATATTCAATACAAGCTCACAAGTTCTGTTATAAATAGGAATCAGGTTTAGGATGAGAGCTCCAGTGTGGAAGAGACCTTGCAGGTAATACAATTCTAAGGCCCTCCTTTCCCCAATAACAAAACTCAGGGCTAGAGATATTCTGGAGACAGCTAGATGGCTCAGTGGATAAAGCAGGGGGCCTCAAGTCAGGAGCACCTGAATTCAAATGTGGTCTCAGACACTTCCTAACAATGTCACCCTGAGCAAGTCATTTCATCCTGCTTGCCTCAGTTTCCCCACCTGTCAAACGAGTAGAGAAGAAAATGACAAACCAATCCAGTATCTGTGCCAAGAAAACCCCAAATGGGGTCACAAAGAGCCAGACAGGACAGACAACTGAAAAACAACATAACAACGTTCAGTAACTTAGCTAACATCGCATAGATACTATGTTCTAAGCACCAGGGCTAGAATTTGGACCAGCTGTTTTGATTTCAGTAAGCAATAAACTTAGGGTTAAGATGTCTTTGTCTCGGTGTCTCTCTGTCTGTCATCTTCAGCCATTACCCTCTATCCTCTCTTACTCACAATGAAATCACTGTCAAGTGAGTGATTTAGTAAATCCAAGAAGACTTTATTCTCCTTGCTTATGTGATCAGGATAGTTAATGAAGCATGAATCTGGCAAGTCTGAGAATGGCCAGGTAATTTGTCCAATTCATTTCTGAGAGAGGAACAAAGACATATACAACCCATGCATTTCTTAAATAATGGAGAATCTAATGCAACAAGCGTTTTTAAGAGACCTAGTGTGTGCAAGGCCCTTGGATACAAATTCGAATGGGAAAAGAACCCTGTCTTCAAGGCATTAAAAATCCCTGGCTTCCCTGTAGGCATAGTGTAAGCGGTACCCCCTCTGTGAGACCTCTGCACACTGCTCAGCTCTTAGCATTTCCTCCGGCTTAACCTCATTCTTTAATTCTGTGCTTTGTATTAGTTCATTATGTCTTGGTTGTTTCTCCCACTGGAATATAAGCTCTCTGAGGACAAGGACTATGTCCTTTTAACTCTGAATCCCCAGCACCGAGCA
Source organism: Notamacropus eugenii (assembly GCF_028372415.1). NCBI lineage: Eukaryota > Metazoa > Chordata > Mammalia > Diprotodontia > Macropodidae > Notamacropus > Notamacropus eugenii. The sequence continues at coordinate 45,809,772 of NC_092873.1, forward strand.
CTGTAGTTTGCCTACCTCACGAGACTGATTAATGTTTGCTGAAATGAATAGATATCACTGGAGGAGATCTTTATTATTCACCATGGCCAAAGAACTACTGGAGAACATGGCAACTAGAATGGGCAGGAGGTGCACTGAAGTTCACTCACTTCCTCCTCCAGTCCAAAGCAACCTCTAACTGAATGATTTGAGCAAAAGGGAAAAGAAAGGAAACGCATATACTTATACACATACAAACACCTCCCCCCAACCCATCATGGCAGGAGCATCAGGGCATTTTGGATGCAAAGCAGAAGCTTATCTGTTTTACTGTTCCAGCACCAGAGAAAATCAATTTTGACACAGAACTGCCACTTTACAAGCAAATAACTATACTTTCCAATAACCTAATCTGTGCAAAGCCTACTGAAAATTCCCTAAAGAACCAGTAGTTAAAACCTCCATTAAATCAAAGGGTTTAATATGGGAAGGAAAGAGAGGATGCAGTTTGACTTGGGAATGTAATGGACTCAGTGGGGAAATAAATACTGTGTTTTATGCATACAGTTACAGAAGATGAGAATACAGCATTTTTTTCAGAGGGAGTTCTCTTGCTGTGCAACTGACTCCTAAACAGATGTGATTTTTGCTTATTCAAAAACATTTAGGTAACAATTACAGCACAGTAAATTATAATTGCCGGCATCTTTTACCAATGCACCGCCTTCTATGCAAACACAACGAAAAAAAGGCCATTATACTCAACTGGAAATCCCCCTTTCAGGTAGCTTTGAAAGCCTTCCCCCAAATAATCATCCTTTTCTCAACAGCATAAACAACGTCTTTTACCTTATGATTATACAATCCACAAGCAAGGAGGGTCCCTCCTACCTAGCAGACAACTGAAATACGGTGCACAGTCCCGGGGGACCACCATAAGGTTGGATGATCTTCAGATTTTGAACAGAATAGGCCTGGGTCCAAATCCTACTTTGACTATGATGTGCACTAACCAATCTGAGCCTTAGTTTTCTCATCTAATAAAATAGAGATAATACTTATACAATCTGATTCAAGGGTATGTTATGAGAAAAGCACATGAAAACCTACAAAATACCACAGAAATGCACACCTGCTATTATTATTTATTATTACAAGCAAGAGTCTGCTGCCTAGGTGGTTGGCTGAAAGATGAAAAAGAAAGTTATCTCTCTCCTTTCCCTTCTGTTGGCCTGTGATTGAAATTTTGACCGAAAGAGCTCCTTTTGAAATCAGGTACGATTCAAAATGAGCACACCCTTAAGAGAGATTAATTAAATTGCTATCAGATCCTTCTACCTTAGTGTCAATTCATTTCTCAAATCCCTTTCCAGAAGAAGGCTAATGGAGAGTGGTTTTAGATAAAGTGAGGGCAAAAGAAACAGGAGGTAACCTAGGGAGAGACGTATGCTAGAAGGGTCCAAAAGGATGCTTAGAGGGAAGACAGAAAGGTGGTAGACCAAGCTTTATCGACTTCACTCAATTCAGTAAATATTCTGAGATTGAAGACAGTCTTTTTCTTTTCTTTTTTTTTTCTTAAGGGGGAGTGATATATGGCCAAGCTATAGCACAACTCGTGGCATATAATATGTCCTTAATAAATGTTTGTTTTATGGTTGATGGACACGGTGGAAAATTTGTTTTAAGAATATGAATTAGGCAGCTACATGGGGAAAGGATTAGAAACAAGAGACAGTAAATTGGGAGACCCAAAGACGCTTAAGCTCGTTTTCTCATTTATCTAAGAACATCTTATGATCCCCCTGAAAAAAACCACCAATCCCCCCACAACCCAACTTTTTCTAAATTTCTGGCAAAATGAAAGACCTGTTCCATGGCCATGACATGCTAAGAATGGCTGAACATCTCCTTCACCCATTATCACAGAATGCCCTGTGGAACAGCAGCACCTAGTTACAACAGTCCAACCAGCAGGTTAGCCTTTCTGCTGTTGCCTTTTAGTCCAGACTGTTTGAATGTACTTATCAGCTTGAGCATATGAAATACTGACCTGTGATGTAGCAGCATCTTCACACAGGAAGACAAAATTCATGTCCTCTTTGAGTACTTCTCTTAATCTTCTTCCTCCTATGAATCATAATTTGCATCTATTTTGTACTTAATTAATATGCGTAAGTGTTGTTGAATCCAAGAAGAATGTAAGTTTCTTGAAGGTAACTGCTGTTTTCAACTGATATCACTAACGGGAATTTGTAGGCAGTTAAACATATAGCTAGACTTCAACGTTCACATTATATGCTATCTCATTTAACCTTCATAAAGATCAATGAGATGAATTCTATTATTATTGCCAATTTAAAAATGAGTTAACTGAGGCTAAAAGACTTCCCCAGGGTCATGCAACTATTAAGTACCTGAGAAAGTATTGGAACTCGAGTCTTACTGACTCCAAGGCCAATACTCTACCCATCATGCCACCAAGCTGCCTCTAGTAAATTACTTGAAAATAACTTAGTTAAGAAATGCTTGTTGAATTACATTGACTACAAATTTTGTAATATATTCTATGTGCAGAGTTCACCAAGACCCTAGGAAAGAATGACCATTAACATGTATCACATTTAGATCATCTGTAATTATTACAATTTCTTCCCTTAAAACTGATTTTGTCTTATATCAAATGAGATATTTGTAAAGCAATTAGCACAGAGTCTGGCATATATTAGGTGCTTACTAAATGCTTATTTCCTTCCCCAACCCCTTATGTGAACTGATGAAAAGGCATATTAAGCAGACTAGAAAAATGATATGTATAATAATGAAAATAACAAGAAAACACAAAAATAATAACTGAGACAGAATGCAGTAGCTGAATTTGCCTTGAAGAAGAAGGATGGGAATGTACCTGCCTTCCACCTTCACAGAGATGAGCGACCACTGGTAAACAACACAGTATGTAGTGTTGGACTTGGCTGATATATTGACATGTTTTGCTAAATACACACACGCACAAATTTTTTCTTATTTTGAATACTCTTTATCATAGAGGATGGTTCACTGTGAGGCATGTATTGGGAAATGAATATAATGTTAAAAACAAAAAGTCATCAATAAATTTTTAATTTATCTTGGTTGACAGAGAAGGCAGGGTAACAGACTACTATTAAAATGATTTCCAGCTTGAAGAGACAAATCTAAATCCTGCGTGCTATTCCAGTGGGGTGGGGGACATGATGAGAGAGACACATACACATATTTTATACTGGAAAGAGAGATGGGTTTTTTGACAGAAAATCTGGTTTTAAATTTGAGCTCTGTCACTGATGTCTCCGTGTGACCTTGGGTAAATCACTTCTCTCTGCTGGGTCCCAGTATCCTCCAATGTAAAGTGAGAGGGTTGGGTAAGACTCCACCTGAGATGTCTTCCAGATGTAATGGGAAACAGTGAAGATCATCATATCAGATGAATAAGAAAAATGGTGACTGAGTTAAAGTGCCTCAATGAGCACATGGCTATGAGGGGTCCAGGGCTTTTAAGGGCTATGGTCATTGCAAATGTGTCCTGATGGTCTGTTCGGTTTGACCGTCCACAGGGGTTTCAATACCAATACATTTACAATGGACACCTAGTGAAAACTTTGCTCAGTGGTAAGAATACATCGAAAGGGGTGGGGAATCTAATTTGTTGGACTGAAGGTTAAGGTCTGGCTTTAGGATTAAATGGGAGGTCACGGTATTGTTAACGGCTTTGAAACTTGAGTGGCATGAGAGGAGAAAAGGGACAAGAGTAAGTCATGTTTGAACGCTGTGAAGAAGAAGGGAGGGAGGGAAGAAAGGAGGGAGGGAGGAAGGAATGAAGGAGGGAGGGAAAGAAGGAAAGAAGAAAGGAAGGAAGGGAGAAAGGGAGGGAGAAAGGGAAGGAGAAAAGGAAAGAAAGAGAAACAAAGAAAGAAATAAAGAAAGAAGAGAAAATAAGAGAGAGAGGGAGGAGGGAAAGAAGGTGGGAAGGAGAGAAAGGAGGGAGGGAAGAGGAGACAGAAAGAAGGAAAGAGAAAGAAAAAAGGAATAAGGGGAGGGAAAAAGAGAAGAGGAAGAAAGAAAAAGAGGAAAGAGGGAAGGAAGAAAAGAGAGAAGGGAAAGAAAGAAAGGAAGGAAGGAGAAAGAAAAAAGAGAAAGAAGAGGAGGGAAGGAAGAAAGGAAGGAGGGAAAGAGGGAAGGAGGAAAGGCGGAAGGGAGCAAAGAGGGAAAGGAAGGAGGGTGGATGGAGAGGGAGAGAAGGGAGTGATGTGAAAAATTCTGCATTATATCCTTTTCCCAACTCATGCTCTTTTTCTCAGGCCATTCCCTTATTTTATGTCTTGCTCATTAACTTCAGTTCCCTCTTCTGCCTCTCATTCCTGGAATTCCTGAAGCTGTCAAGGTGCCCGTTTCCTCCCTCAAAGTCCCTGGTTTCTCTCTCTTGATGAAATCTTAACATACTTACTGTGGTTGGGGGCTGTTGCCAGCTAACAGATGGCCTCTTTTTACTCATCTCCTGCTCCTGTATTTGGACTTTTTTCCATGAATACTCACAACAGGACCCATATTCTATTAGCCACCCAGAAGGAAATTTAGAGAAAACTTGACCTACACCTCTCTTGACCATCAAGGGAACGGTGGTCCTGGGAAAGAGGCCACATGTTACAATGAAAAGAATGGTTCTGGAGTCAAAAACCCTGGGGTCAAATTCTATCTCTGACCTTTAACTACACCTCTGAGACCTCTGTCAAGTAATTCTCTGGGTCTGAGGAGATTGTCCTGGGAAGAACTCTTGAGTTCCTCTTGACCTCTAGAGCTATGATCTCATGACCTTACTGTAGAACAAACACTGAACACCTATGATTCAAATTCTGCTATGTATGATTCTCAACAAGTCAACTTAGCCACCTGAGGCCACTAATTTCTAACCTATAAAATTAGATGACTTAACTAGACCATTTCCAAGTCCTTTCCATCTCCAGATCTATGATCTTACTATTTTAAGTAAACAGAATCAGGTGAACAATACAAATAAAAGTAACATGTAAATGGAGATAACATTAAATGGTAATTGATCATGGAGAAGAAATGATGAGCAAACAGATTTTCTTCTCAGTACAGAGGTGGAAGGCTATGGGAGAGGAATGTCACATGTCTTTTCAGACATTATCATTTTGTCAATGGTTATTTTTATTTTTATTTAATAATTACGTTAGTCATTGTTTTTAATTAATTATTTTAATTTAGTAGCTACTAAGTAATTATTTTGGGATAGCTGGGTGGCAAAGTGGATAGCGCACTGGACCTGGAGTTCCTCAAATCTTTCTAAATTCAAATCTGGCCTCAGACACTTAGTAGCTATGTAATCCCAAGCAAGTCATTTCACCCTGTTGGCCTCAGTTTCCTCCTCTGTCAAACGAGCTGGAGAAGGAAATGGCAAACCACTCCAGTATCTCTGCCAGGAAACCAAAAATGGGGTCCTAAAGAAACAACTGAAACAACTCAACAACAATTATTTATTATAATCTAGGGAAGGTTAATTTGGGAAAATTATTCAGAAATAAGTAGAGTAGAAAAAACAAAAAGGTATCAATAAAAATTAAAAACAACAATTTAGAATCTGTACAGTCACCCTTTCCTCTTCACTCACTCAAAAATTCAGGGAAATTGATGCTTCAGGTCAGTTCCAAGACTTCTGTGTTTTTGCTTTATTAAAGGTCAGTGTTAGTCTGGGCACCCCGCACCTCGCATGTGGCTTTGCACACAACTGTGGAATGAGTGAGTGGATAAATGAAGGAGAGGATGAGTAATGGAGTGGATGAGGAAAGAATGAATGACTATGTGAACGAATGAATAAATTAGGCAAATTCAGATCAGTATTACCTCCACTGGCTGGTACTGATCCTTAATGAAACAGTTTATTTTACTTTCACTTTAATTCAGTGATATCATCCATATCTTTCCAAAACAAGGCTATTAATGCACTTCTCAGTGATGTGTGTTGTGTTTGTTTCTTTTCCGTGAGATTTAAAAGCATCCTATCACTAATATTCACACACACACATGCACACACACATACACACACACACACATACATGTACACACACAACACCTCTGCAAGGGAATGGATGATGTATGTACCACTGTGAACGTGTCCTGTTGATTCTTTAAAACCAAGGAGACATACCATTCTTTTGATCATCCGTCCATTTTACAAAGCGTCAGGCCTCTCCACTGGCTGGCTGGTATGTTGAAAGGTATGCCCCTATGGGCTGTATTATGTCCAAATCATCCATGATGTATTATGCTTAGTTTAAATGACTGAGTCCCATTTGCACAGCTGCCCTATTAATTTACTCAACATTGATTTACACTTTTTTTTCCTGGAAACCGTCCACCAGCCCCTAATTTTACATGTACTCTCACCAGTTCTGTTTCAGGTCTTTCCCCCATTCAGCGTATCTCACCATCTTTCCCTTTGTTTTCACCCTTCCTTCTGCCCTGTTCCTCCCCCATGTGCCTTCCTTCTCACTTCTTGTCTATGTGTCTTCCCTTTCAGCCTTCCTCCTTCTTTACTTGAGAGCAACTAATAAATCTCTAAACAAAAACTAACAATCGGAAAGATTCCCTGCCAAGGCAAGGACCACCCTCCACCAAACCACTTGGGAAAATTCTGCAAGAACAAGCCAGGATGATTCAAAGAAACTTGATACACAACATCTTACCATGGACGCAGGGTGGACTGGGATATTACGCTATGAATGGTTAGGGAAACAAAGTAAAACAAAATAAAACAGGACAGAAAAAATTAAACAATCCTGCCTGCTTCCTTAAGGAAAACATCTATTTTCCCAACTGCATCCCCTTTACCTTGTAAATAATAAGTGGTGGACCTGGAGTCAGGAAGACCTGAGTTCAAATCTGGCCTCAGACACTTACTAGCTGTGTGACCCTGGGCAAGTCACTTAACCTTTGTCTGCCTCAGTTTCTTTGTTAGTAAAATGAGAATAATAATAGTACCTACCTCTCAGGATTGCTGTGAGGATCAAATGAGAGAATATTTATAAAGTGTTCAACAGAGTTCCTGGGATACAGTAAGCACTATCTAAATGATTGATTCCATCCTTTCTTAGAACATGGCAATTTTCATTAACACTGGGATATCAGATCAACAAGATCATCTATAGTATCACCTGTAATTTATTAGTGCCTTTCTTGGGGGATCTCAGAGAGCTGAAGAGGCAAATAGTCCTTTCGCAGGTGGCAAAGGATAGGAAATGAGCATTTCTTAGTTATGTAGATAGCCTATAAATATACCTTCATTAAGTTATTGTGGTTGGACTCACAATTGCTAAAGGCATTACTACCATCTTTCTGCATCCTTGAAGTATCAGGTGCTAAGTTCTTTCTAATTATCTAGGTGACAAAGTTTCTAGCATACAGTAAGTGCTTCATAAAGGCTTATAGATTGGCAACCTAAGGGGACAAAATCAAGCTTTTGTATGTGGCCAACAGTGCTTTCCAACGAGTACAGGGCCCAGTGAAAATGAGCAAAAAAGGATAAGGGCATTTTAAAAAGCCCAATTCTAATTTCATTTTACCAGATACCAATGTTGCTCTTGACCTCATACTGCACATGATTTGTACCTTTTTTGTACATTTATTATAAATCATTGTGTATGATAATCATACGTGCATGTCCCACTGGACTCAGTCTCATAAGGGCAGAAATTATCTTATCTAGACTTTGCATTTCTATCAGACAAGTTTTGCACACAGTAAATTCTTAATGTTTGTTAACTGTTGAATAAACTATACACTCCCCCAAAGTACTCCCTATTTTCTAGCCAAGAAGGAATACGAGACAAACAGACTTGAAGAGGAAAATCTTACCCAAGTGGGTATTATGCCAAGAGAAAACAATTGTCATTCAACTATTTTAATAGAGGAAAACACAGGCCTGTGTTTAGTTTAAAAGTGTCTTTCACTCCATTTTTCCCCTCAGAAAATATAACATTGTCTTGAGCAAGAAGGAATTGAAAGGCACTGATCTACAGAGAGGGAGAAAAACCCTCTCCGCTCCAGACCTGAGATCCTGTATACTTTTCAGTCAGCCACATGGGTTGTCCTTAAGAAAGATTGTTCAGGTATAAAAACACTTATTTTATGTTTCCAAAAACAGTTACTCAAATGTTAATGTCGACATTTACCTTCTTTTCTCTTAAGAGTGTTACAAATTATCACTGAAGACTAAGGTTCAAATTCCAGTACTACCACTCACTACCTGAGCGACCTAGAATAAATTGAGATGCCTCTCAAGTATCTTCAAGATTTTTCATTCATTCACAAAACGCAGGGGGTTAGACTAGAGGAAATGACACTAGAAAGACTTGAGGATGCCACCGAAAACCAAATCTTAGCCTCTGTAATTAGGAAATATTCACTGAGGAAACTATTCATAAGGTGTTAAGAAAAAAGAATATAAGATGCCTGTCATCCTTAGTTTCAAGAAATTCACCAGATGAAGCATGGTCAAGGGGGCTGGGGTGGGGGGGAACACAGTGAAGCCAAGGATGTGAGTTCTACTGCCTTTACCATGACATAACCTCCCATTTACACTCTCCTCTACGTGTCTGTCTATTTATCCATGATTCTATATTTGTCTATCCATTCCTCTAACATCTATAATTATCATCTATCTGTATTACCTATAATCTATATCTATCTATCTCCATTTTATATCATCTAGCTATCCATCCATCTATAATCTAGCTATCTACCTGTCTGTCTAGCTATCTATCATCGATACAGGATGTCCCAAAAGTCTTGGTGCAGTTCACTTTAATGGGTTGAAAAACAGCTATCAAAGCTAAGAATCGCTCTAAGACTTTTAGGATACCGTATATATGTAATATACAACATATTATCTATGCACGTATATGTTTATATAAGCATGTGTATGTACGTGTGTATTTGTGTATACACACATACATATATATGTATATATGTACACACACATCTCCCACTAGAATATGAGTTCCTTGAAGGCAAACATGTTTTTCCTTTTCTTTGTATCCCCAGAGATTGGCACACTTCCTGGGACATGCTAAGAGCTTAATAAAAGTTTACTGACTCTACTGGCAGGCCCACAAAACACTGGACTATGGAACTGACTTTGGGTAAATCACTTTATCTTCTAGAACCTTACATTCCTCCACTTCTGAATGAGCACAAGACATGAGAAAGAGTTCACAGAGTTGAAAGGGCCTTTCACAGTGATTACAGATGAATAAACTAAAGCTCACACAGTCAGTCAATAAATGTTTATAAAGTGAGTTCTATGTACTAAGTGCTGAGGATACAAAAAGTCAAAGACAGCCAGCCAGTGTGATGAAGGAGCTGGCGAACAGATCGGGCAATGGAAGTGAGCTGTCCAAGGTCACCCTGCTAGTCTGAGACAAAAAGTCCTTGAACCCAGGAAGTGTTAGCATTTCAACTCTCTTACCCTACATATCTGCATTGTCCACTCTTGGGAGAATCAATGCAGATACATGTGAGAGCATTCCGAATACTATAATATCACTTTTAGGGTTAGAAACTCAAAGTTGGAACATGAACAGCTCATGAGCATGGGTAGACAGTCAACTGGGTCCATGATGGTGGGACTTTGGATGAGGGAAGAAAGGGGGTAGGATCTGCACTGGCCTCTTCTAGCCTACAAAAGTATCAAGAGGGGATGCAGGGAAGTTTTCCAAAGCTAGTGCAAAGTGACTGGCTTTGTAATTACCGCATGGGAAATGTCCAATGTAACTACACAGTAATTACAGGTTTGGGGATTGCAGAGTCTAGTGATAACAGTGCATGGAGTTACTAATTTATGCCAAATATAATTTCCATGTAGAGTGCAGCATGTGAGTTTCTGACAGCCATGTGTTTGGGGCAGAAATCAACATTATTTATACACTCTTGAACGACACAGCTCGTAAGCACAGTTAGTGAAGAGCTACCACTAAACAGGGGAAGAATCATGGGAGTAGCATTCAGACTTTGAGGAAAGAGAAACAAGCTGCAATAACTTGACAGAATCCAAAAGAAACCTTATTCATATAAGGCAATCAGGTCAAGGGAAAGAGAACACTTTTCAGCATCCTCTTTCAAATGCTTAAGGATAGGGTCTTGGATGCCAAATGGCTGGGAGGACTTGGGGAAGACATCTGATCTCTCAAACTCAACACTCTCGTCTATAAAATAGGGATACCACCATATTGAATATCTTTCTCAATGAGTTTTTGTGAGGACACAAAATAATTCTGTAAACTTTTAAATTAATTATATGTAGCAATGTTATAAACTTTCATAATTATAAAACAAAATAATTTTGGAAGTTTTTGAATAACTGTAAATAATTTTAAAACTTTTAGTAAGTGTAAACGTTTGAAATTATCAGCAGAAACAAACAAGGCAAGGGGCAAAAACATACTGCAAACTCCTGGCCTCAAAAAACGAAAATGAAAATGAATCAGCAAATTACAAATAAGGAAAGTCACAGTGGAGAACATGTTGGCACTGGAGTCAGAGAATGTGGATTCAAATCCTGCTATTTCAACTTGGGCAAGTCACAATCTCCCAGGTCTCCATTTTGATCTCCACAGAAAGAGAGAAAGAGTTTGATGAAAATGGATTCTATGGTCCACTCCAGCTCCTTAAGTCACTTAACCTTTCTGGGCCTCAGTTTTCACCTCTATGAAATGAGAGAACTGGATGGTCTCAGAGGTCCCTTTGGGTTCTCCATCTCTGATTCTGTGGTTCCATGATCTCTCTTCCCTTCCAGGTCTTTCTGAAGTTCTGCCCACTGGGGCTCTGGCCAAGATTTTCTTGATAATTCCAAGCTAAATACTTTGGACTAAGCTAGCTCTATTTATTTTGCATTTTTCCTTTGTTGTACAAACATAAGGGAGAGGCAACATTGAGAACTGGCTATGGGGTTTGGAACACCTGGGGGTTCAAGTGTTGTCTCTGAAACAGAAGGACTGTTTGACCCTGGGCACCATTCTAGGAAGCACCCAAAGGCCATAAGATGCAGAGAAGGTGCCAACCTGAATCAGCATAGGGAGTTTTTTCATTGGGAAAGTTCCAACTTGACCAAGGTCACACAGCATATATGCAAGAAATCTGCACTCTCCACTACATCCAATTGTCCCTTAGTTCATCATCTGCTTGGGAAAAGCTCTTCTCTTTTCCATTTCTCTTTCCCTAGGCAGGCTCCTTCTGTTGTCTTAAAATGAGAAGAACCAAAATGGATAAAACTCATGGGGTCCAACTAGCACAAGAGAATTAGAGACTGAGTTAAAACAGTTGATAGACAGGATGGGAAAGCATTACAACAAGTGTTAAAGACAGTTAAAGTTTTGTTTCATAAAACAGAAACACCATCTTTCCACCCTTCAAGGATCTTGTCCATAAATGCCAGAACATAGAAAGGGTTGAGGGAGCACAGGGGAAGGTAGGGAAGTGAAAGATAAATGGGAAATGAAGTGGGAAGAAAGGTAAGGAGAATAAAAAGACAAAGAAAGAGAAGATGGTAAAGAAAGAAAGCATTAAAAAAGGAAATGAGAAAGAAGAGAGAGAAAAGGACCAAGGGAGACAAGAAAAAGGAAGAAATAATAATAATTTTATTTATACAAACCTTTAGATGAAATATCTCATTTGGGACAAAGGGAGAGGAAAGCAAGAGGAAAGAAAGGAGAAAAGGGAGGGAAGAAGGGGAAAGAAGGGAAAAAAGATGGAAAAGGAAGGAAGAAAGAGAAGAAAGATGGGGAAGAGAGAGAGAGATGGGGAAAGGAGGGAAAAAAAGGAGGAAAAGAAAGAAAAAAGAAAGGATTCAGTAGCTCACATTTCTCTGTATTTAGATTAAATGTACCAACTAATAACCCGAATGGTGGCAATAACAGCTGCCTCAGGATTCAAACCCCATCTCCCACTCTTACTACAGCACATAAACGACATAAACTTCTCATCAATAACATAAAAAATTCATATTCTGTCTACACAGCAGCTGCTATCACAGGCTTATGTCAACAATTGGCCCGATTTTTAATAGCATAAATGTTTAAAGAGGTAGCAATTCCTGTAAAATATCTGTAGGGATATTGAAAGCTGACATATGTCAGAACACAGTGTCTTGCCACGGACGAAGAGACTCCACACACTTTTTTCTCTTCTTCCTAGAAGAGGTTTCCGTTGCTTCGCTCAGCAAAACATATTGAGGTTTTCAAACTCAATTGGTGACCCCTTCTCATACCTACCAGTAAATAAACAGCCACTCTCCATGGTTAGCATGGAAGCCCATCAATATCCCACACTACTAAGTTCAGGAGTCATCTTTGGATCTCTTAGGTGATTTGGGAAAGTGGATCAAGCCTTGGACTGTATTCAGGAGAATTGGGTTCTAGTCTTGGTCCCAAAACAGTCTCTTTAACCTTGGGAAAAATCACTTAACCGCTCTGGGTGTTGGTTTCTTTAGCTGTAAAATAGATTGAATTACTTGGTTCTTCTAAGGTCTAAAGTTCTCTGGTTCTAAGATCTACCCCACTGTTGTTCTCAGACTGGAGCTTAGCTACATGGGCAAAGCCAAGGACCCACAACAAAGAATCTTACTAAATGAGTGTCTTATTAGAATAAAAAAGGGGAAATATATGGTGATACAGCAGAAACATAGCCCTGGGATACAAATCCCAGCTCTGAAACTTATTACCTGTGAGGCAAATCACTTAACCCCTCTGGCCTTAGTTTCTAGATCCGCACAATGATGGCCCCTGAGATCCATTTCAATCAATGTGTTTGTGTACATTCAGGCCTACATATGTGTGAACACACACACACACACACACACACACACACACACACACTTTATTTAGCTCTGTTCAACCTGCCATTTCATTTATTATATTTAGATCTCCAGTAACTAGTACAATGCCTGGAATACTGTAGGTGTTTAATTAAAGCTCCTTAACTGATTGAGTTCTGGCCTCTAGAATTCATTATTATATGTATGCTGGGCCCCCACCCTCCTTTCTGATGATCTCTGAATGTCTAATTCTAGTATTGCTGAAGTATCTGGGGGACAAAGGGAGGAGGGAGGACAGGAGGAAGGCAATGTTGTAGAGAGCCCTGGCTCTCACAACCAGACTGAAAACAGAATGAGTCCTTTTTTATCCTTAATTGCTAGTTCTAACAGCCACAGAATGAAGGAGCACAGTACTTCATTTTGATTAAGTGTATTAATTGATTACTAATGTTATACTAATAATACTTTCTTCTGATATAGTAGTGTCATCTTCCACGCTCTTCACAAAGATTAATTACTGAAGTGTACTGTATTTGGTAAGGATTTGCATACCAGTGTACATCCAGGTTTACAGGCAGAAGACCCCCATTCTTCCCATCCATGTATATGCACCAGTTAATTTAAACTTGTTTTATTCCATACTCTTGCCTCATTAATGGACTGTCTCCTTTTTGTTGCTAATTCTCTCACATGTTTCTTACTGAAGAACCTTATATGACATTAAATATGAAGATATTTCGTGTACAAATGAAATTAACCACCAAAGAATTTATGGTTATTGAGAATAACCTTTGATGATCTGTGGCCCATCGATGCTTACCAGAGTGTCAGGAATGTAGGAAGTATTCAACAGCTCATTAGAAATTGACTGTCTTCCCCAATATAACTATCCCAAAAGTCTTCGTTAACTTATGGACTGAGTCTTATGGAAAACCCTGTAGAATAAGGTCAGTGAAGGGAGGGATTGGTTCATTGTCTTTGCACCCCCAGGGTCTAGCATGGTCCCAGGAAGAAGATATGGAAATAATGAATGTTTGTGGATAGACAGACAGAAAGCACTCACCCAATCTTGGTACCCAAGAGCATTCATCAAAATGGTCATACTGATATCCAAAATAAATTGTTAGGCACTCACAAGTCCTAACTTGACTAAAGGAGAAGAGGATTAGGAGGGGATAGTCAGGGGCATGGGTAAGGACATCTTGCTTTGGGTGGCACTGCTGTGACAGATGCCAATGGCAGCAACTCCTCATTCAGGATGTGGCAGTGATAGGCAACAGACTCTTCCAACCTTTTCTCTCTTCACCAAGATTTGGTTGAAGAAGGGACATTCCAAAGCAGAAGGCTCCCCATCATGGCAGATCACCAGGAGGCCTGATCAAATAGAATTACTAAGAGCACGGGCACTTTAACAAGTTCTATTTCCTGTCACCCAGAGGGCTGATTCCTAGAGGCGCTATACTCCTTTTGGTCTGATTAAACTGCTATGATGAACTTCAGTGTTTAGTCTGCCCTTGAGCCCCACATCTATCCTATCTTTAATTCTACGACCCACTCATTTCTTGCAAAGCACATGACTCTACCAGTCCCACCGGAAAAGCCTTATTCAGGCTTCGCATCAATATGCTCAGGGCTGAATTCATTTCTGCAGGGAGCCCAGTAAATCTGAACTTTCCAAAATCATTTGGTCCCCATTACTGGTAAGCACTGCTCTTAACTAGGTTGTAACTCCAGCTAATAGGCTCCATAACCATGGAAGAATCGAAAAAAAAGGGCCCAGGACTGCCTTCCATCATTTTTATTCTTCAACTAAGTGGCAAAAAAGATGGAAGTCTCAGGTTTCTGAACCTCATGGCACCACTAGATTGTGTGTGTGCTTATGCATGTTACATGCGGACTCAGGTATATGTATCTCCCATCCCCCAAAGAATGTTGACCAAATTGGGAGAGCACTGGTCTAGACCTCTGATTTGATTGGTGCAAAGAGTCCCCCCTTGACCAATGGGGTTTGTTACTTGGTCTACGTCTTATAGTCTTTAAGAATAGCCAGGGCATCAATAGATAAAGTGACTCCTTGTGAGAAGAGGTTATTTTTTGTCTTTTTTTAAAATTATTATTAACTAGCAAAATACCTAACACTAGGTGCTTATGAAATGCTGACTTGATTTATAAATGACTATCTTAGGATTTCACAACTAGTATATGTCAGAAGTAAGTCTCAAACTCAGGTCTTCTAGACTTGAAAAACCCAGCTATTCAGGAGCTCTAACAACCTGCCTCTCAGAGCTCTGTTTGTGGGAAACGCAAGTGTGCATAAACAATGACAATATAAAATAATCAGTGTAGAGGGGAATCTCAAAGGTGTGGTGGATGGAGGGCTGGACATGAGAGTTAGCAAGAACTGAGTTCAAATTCTGCCTCAGGAACTGCCCTCTTGTGTGTTTTTCAGTCTCAGTTTCATCTGTAAAATAGAGGTCATAACACAACTCCATGGGAAAATCTCCTAATGTACTGTGATATATTTTCCTCAGTTTCCCCTTCTGTATAACGGCGACAATGTTAGCACACACCATACATGGTGGTTGTGAGGGCCAAAGTTGATAATGTATCTAAAGGACTTTGTAAACCTCAAAGTGTTCTATAAATATTAGCTACTATCATCACTATTTGCCAAGTTTCACTTAAACAGCTGGCTACCATAACACTTAGGGAAAGGCATTACTCACAAGATTAACATGTGACTAAATGGTTCTGGTCACTTACTGGGAGGGTAGCTGGGGTGACATTTTGCAGCCTGACGTGCTCCTCCCCATCCTGTTTATAAACAATCAGAGTACTTTGTATATAGCCTTAATTCACTATGGGCTGGTTTTCAAGACACTCTGGAGAATGCTTGATTTCTCATTTGTGTTACCAGTTTTCTTTAGCTGTGTTAAATCAGGAAAGTGACTGATCTTACCTTGACCTCAGTTTCCTCACATGTAAAAGAAGGAGCACAGAACAAGCTAAGGGGACTCGAAGGTCACAGAAATATAAATTAAAAGCAGAAAGGGACCGTTGAGATCATCTAATCTAAACTGATCATTATAACGATGAGGAAAATGGGTCCCAGAGAAGTTAAATGACCTGCTCAAGGGCATCTGTGTAATAAGCAGAAGAGATGAGATTTGAATGCAGATCCTCTGACTTGAAATCCAGCAATTTTTCCAGTATACCAGGCAGCGGTCCCTTTGCCCTCAGATCTATGACTTAATTTTTAAAACAGATGAGGAATAATGATTCCATTTCAGGATTCTTTTGTATTCATTATAGTCTAATAATTCTACCGTATGGGCCTGTGTAGACTCAAGTTCATAATATTATGCATACATGCCCTTGTATCCTCCAGGCCAGGGGCAGCCACACAATGAAATCTCAAGGTCAGAACAGTATTGGATTCCAGTTTGAAAAGACAAAGTGGCCAATAAGGAACCTAATGAACATCTACAGTTTGGACAGGCCTCCCCCCTAGTCATTAAAACCCAATAGAAAAGTTGTTAACAACAACAGCTTCGTAGAGCTTAATCAAATTTCCATGAAGACTGGGTAAAATAGTTATATAAAAATAAGAAGGGGAAGAAAAAAGACTAGCTGCTCTGGAAACATTATCACGGAACTAGGCAGTGTTTACTTAACCTTATTCTGGGCTTTGCTGACTTCAATAGATATTGAAATTTCTAATAAATCTGTTTCAATTGCTACTTCCATCTCACTTTTTTCTCCTTTAACACAGTATAGATTCTGATCTGGATCAAAAGACAGAGCATGCCTTGCAAGTATCTAGGAATGTTATTCCCACTGCCTACCCTTCCTCTCCTACAGAAATGAAACCAAGGGATACCTTCTTTGTTTTCTCTTTCTTGGATCCATTCTGTTCTTTTTCCTTACTCATGTGATTTGATACATTAAGAAACGTTCTTGATCATGCTGGCAACAAGGACACTCACTCTTCTAATGGCACTTTATAGCGGCTAAGGTTTTTCTAGTCTCTATGATTTGCCCAAGCACCTGTGGTAAAGGTTCTGTAAATGGAATTATAAGATTGGTCTAGGATATTTTCATTAGTGTTTCTAATGATTCCCTGATAGGTAGCAACAACCATTGCTTTATTCAACTATGAGAAGACTACAGGAAGCGTTAAGATGCGATAATTCATTGCATACAATTAGGTAAATCAGTTAAGCAAAAGAGTCACTGCACATCTGTCTATGACTCCACAACGTCTTTCATATAGGGAGAGAGATTAGATCTCAGGTTTACTGGAAATGAGAAACCAAGGGTGCACAAGCTTCTATGGACTGGAGATCAGCACCTCTTCTTCTGCTTGTGGTCTTAAAGTTGCCAAGGACATTATGAAAACATAAGGGCCACACAATATGGGTCAGAGTCTGGACTTGGACCCTGGTCCTCCTGACTCCGAGGGTCAGCTCTCTCCACCTCTTTGTGAGGCATCTAGATCTTGTACACAATGGATGCAAGAAGAAGAGGAGGTACAATCTACATTGGTAGAAGTTTCCTCCTCGTTCCTGAGTTCCTAATTCCAGTGAGGTCCAATCCTTTTCCCTGAGTGAAAGACACTGTGCTAGGTTCTGCTTAATGCTTACTGAATTAGATGGATGCCATATCTGAGAGCAGATATGAACCTTACTTTAAACATTTTGCAAATATTAAAAATCCTTTGCAAAAGAACACCATGTTTTTAATAACTTAGGGTAAAGGACCAGTCAAAAGTTGACCTTGGATCAAGATAGCAAAGACTCTAGATGGTTTTAAGGAGAGCAAAGCTTGAAGGCTACAAACTGCCCCACAATCTTATCAGTAGCTGGCTCAAATGTAACCCAACAGGCCTAGAATGTAAAATTTTTTTAAAATGTTAAATTTATAAATTCAAGGAAAAAATCTATTGTATAGGATGGAGACTTCAATTCCAATCCTGAGAGGCTTTGATGGATTTCTGATCAAATGGGATACAGAACCTACCCACTGGTTCATGTCCCAATGATGCCTCATCTTGTGGTATTTTTGTTGGTGTTTTTCTGTAAATCCTCCATAGAGAACCGCCTCAACATGCAAGAGGGCTTTCTCTGATTCTTTTACTGTTTCAAGTTATGAAATATCTATCTATCCATCCATCCATCCATCCATCCATCTGTCAATCTATCAATCCATCCATCACTCTCTACTTGTCCATCCCTCATTCTCTATTTAATCCATCTATCTCTATCTTTCTCTCTCTCTATCCATCTATCTATCCATCAATCCATGTCTGTCTGTCTCTCTATCTATCTATATCTCTTACTCACTTAAAATTATAGTTCCAGAATTAGAAGGAAACTCAACTAGGGCAATGTTCACTTGTCTATTCATTATCTTGCCCTCTTGCTAATGATGGGACAATATTATTTTCCCACCATCACAGTCCTGTTATGACATCTGCCCTCTATTTTTCCTCCGAGTGCAAGTCATCTATAACATAACACCATTATGTATCATTTATTCACCATGTGGATATGCCATAACTTCCCCCTCCCCCAAGATGTGAGTTAGTAAAAAATTCCATGCCATAAAACACTGCCATGAGACTATAGATGTTTACTGCCTGAATGACCTTGAGTATGTCACTTGGATTCCTTTTCCTTCAATTTTCTCATCAATATAATGTAGGAGTTGAATAGATTCCTTTTAGTTATAGAACTATGGTCCTAGGATTCTTTGATGTTTAAAAACAAAAAATAAAGAGGTGGAAAATGAACATGTGCAGCAGGGAATAATGTGGAATTTCTAAAAGATCTGTAATATGATTGCCTGATCGCAATCCAGTCTGCTCTCTTTTTCATCTTCCTAATTTTGGACCTAAAATCTGCACTCCCATCAAAGATATGATTTAATGGGATGTCTAACCAAGTGCACACTATAATCTGAGCAATAGGAATTCAGGGTAGACATAGTCCACCAAATGCCACTGGGGAACGCTTTCATAAAAGGAAATAAACATGTGCCAGCTAAGTACTGTAACAGGAAGCCATCTTAGATCAGAGGCGTCAACCATAACGTAACTGGGAAATATTTAACAAAACAAATAAAAATTCAATACAACACAGATACTGTTAATTTGTGGTTTTCTAAGTTAATATAAAACTTTCAGGGAAGCTTACGTATAGTTTCACGACCCCAGGATTCTATTCAAGCATGACATCACCGCATGAGATGCTCAAACCACACACGTAAATTACATACAAAGGTTCAGGTAGAGAAGCCCTTCCAGAGAGAAGTTGGGGGTCAAAACTTTTCACCTAGCCAGACACCTGGCATAGTGGATGGAGTTCTGGGCCTAGAGTCCAAAAGTACTTGAATTCAAACGCAGCCTCAGATGTTTAACTTAGCAACGTGGTCCTGGGCAAGTCACTGAACGGCTGTCTGCCTCAGTTTCCTCATCTGTAAAATGGGAATAATGATTGCACCTACTTTCTGGGGTTGCTGAAAGGATCAAAGGAGATGATCATTGTAAAGGGCTTAGCACAGTGTCAGGCCCACAGTATGTACGTTGTAATATTAATTATACTATATGTATTATAGTATTATATGTGTAAACATGGTACACACAACACCTTGCATACAACAGATGCTTAATGTGCTTGCTACATACATATTTTGTATGTGCATGATGTCTCTTCCAATGGAATGTGAACTCCCTGAGGGAAAGGGAGTATTGTATTCAGGATACCAACATATAACCAGCACATAGTAAATGCTTGACCATTAATTG
Source organism: Notamacropus eugenii (assembly GCF_028372415.1). Lineage (NCBI taxonomy): Eukaryota > Metazoa > Chordata > Mammalia > Diprotodontia > Macropodidae > Notamacropus > Notamacropus eugenii. Next base: position 45,829,421 of record NC_092873.1, read on the forward strand.
AGTGAATTGACTGAGTTGCTGCAAACACTTGTTTCTGGAATTTACATGTAAATCATACCTTTTTGGAAACACAGTTTACACTTAATTTATAGCAAGTCACAAATGATGTATTTTAGACTCAATCATACCTCATGTTATAAAATTATTACCAACTCAACAAACCTTCGGAATCCTGGGCCAAAATGGCAGAAATGACAGTTCAAGATGTAATTCACTGAATAAAATGGGCACAGGGAGAGTCTGCCCAAAACTTTACTGGTCTCCCAAAACAGGACCACAGAATTCACGCTGGCTTATTTTGTGTGTTGGGCCCATGTATGTGGCACTCCCTACTCTAGCAGAGGTGATCGGTTCTGGGGTCCAGCAGGTAGCTAGGATGAACATATTTTAGCATCCATTCCCAGATGCCATAGCTGCTATCTCCCAGAAGCTGAAACTCATCAGCTCAGACCCTCCCTTTCCCGGGGCCCTAAGAATATACCCCGTTTACAATAAATACGAAGAAACAAAAGAAGTCAAATAAATGCCCCTGTGTAATCTGATTCAATCATTTTTTAAGCTGAGACCCAATTTGTGGGTTAGCAGCGCATGGAAGAAAGATGCATTTTCAAACTGAAGAAAAGGAGTGATGAGGCATCAGAAGTACAGCATGGTGTATCCCATTAGGAATTACAAGTTCCTTCTGATATTTTCATCCAAATGTTTATTGAACAAGCTCCTGCTTTCATCCACATTATTTTGATTAATGTGTGAATGGACCCAAGAATTATAGAAAAGAAGGCTAAGGTGATTGTGCATTATAACAGATGAAAGGATGACTCCTATTTACATTCACAATATTTCATGGCTAAAATGCTTACTGCATTTTTTTTTTAACTGCAACATACTTCCCTTAGCTGGTTTCGGTTTTGAAGTAATGATATAAAATTCATTTCATCTCTTTTTTCAAGCCAGCCTCTTTCATACATAACATCAGACTTGTCATATCTGAGGAATTATTAAAATAAGACGGAGCCTGCTGTATCTGAGCAGAAAAGCTGCTCTGGGCTGGCATCCTCAGGAGAGAAGCAAGCTCAATCTCATTAGTTGGTGCTGAGAAGGCGTCCTAGTCCCCAGGTTCAAGGTGATGAAAGATTAGGGCGTTTGGCCTTGCCTCATTTTGCATGCAGCCCACGTCCCTCCTTGCCCGTGAACACGAAATTACATTGAACCTGGGGAGTCTAACTCCATTAATTTTAAATGGAAGATTAATTTAACAATATGCGGCAGATATCTGTTACAAACCTATCATGTAAAAGTGACGGTTGGCAATAAATTGTGGCGACTCAGACTGGCCACTGGCCCTGGCGGAAATAAATCAGGAGGCATTTACACATAATTGCTGTTTTTAAAGACAGGGATATGGGAGATGTGTTTCTTTGATGAAAGACTGGGCAAGTCCACTTGGGGAAGCGGTAGCAGATATTAAAGGCACAGCACCCGCTTTTGGAAGGAGGCATTTTTGATTAGGACTCCTGGAATAATCATTTTGGAATAACAAATCTCGTGCCGATGCAGGGGCAATCTAGTCTATTTATTACTATTTTTTTAAAAGTCTAGGTAACAATTCCGAGACAAGAAATTGTCATGGATTTTTTTTTTATCAATTTTCTTAAAGTAATTACAATAATAATACCTACAGAAATCACCATTTGCAAAAGATGGGGAGAGGATGAAAACGGAAGGAGAGACACAGAAAGGGACCACAGCTGACAAGGACATGCAATGTTTATTGATTTTCTTCAAGTAATTACAATAATACACATAAATAACAATTTGCAAGGCACAGGGAGGGGTAGAAGGAGCAGGAAGGTTTTGAGGGGGAGACAATTTGAGGAGGAAATGCTCTGAGATTCGCTCCTTTCTGATATCTCTAAGCTATTTGGTGGAGATTTCCCAGGAAGCATCTTTCCCTCAAAGCAAATATTCATCTTTCCAAAGAAAGAATGATACAGAACACGGTTTCACTGGGAAGGCATAAGCAATGCAAAAGAGAAAGGCAAGGACATTTGATGCTCGGAGCTCTCACCAAGAGAGGCATGAGCCCGCAGAATGGAGCCATCCAGCTGAAGTGCCTGACCGCACTCTCCTCTGAAAGCTCCCTTCTTGGCAGTACTTGGGGGAAGGATGCTCAAGGACTTCTGTCTTCAGGCAGGCCTGGAGTGATAGGTGGCTTTGTTTCCATCTCTTTCTAAAAGATTAAGGGAGGAGGAGGGAAGAGTGTAGGGATGGGGCATTCTCCTCTCTCCATACCCACTCAACGTCCTCAGGGGACTGACAAGAAGTAGGTTCAAAGAGCTGCCACTCAGAAATAAGACTTCATTCTGCTTTTCCACACTTGGCAAACAGAGAGAGTGAGGGTTGGAAATCCATCACTTGACACATTACCTACAGCACTGGCAATATCATTATCAAGGCCGGAATCCTTGTGCTTAAGCAAGTACAGCTTGGGGCTTTTTTTAATGGGGATGGAGTTTTTTCTTTCTTTCTTTTCTTTCACTTCAGGACTTGTGTTCTTTCCAATGAGCAGCAACTTATAGTGGTTGTTGACATCGATATCCATTTTGAAGTGTCTTGATTAGACAACCTGAAGGTATGATCTAGAATTATAGTCAACTCTCAATTATCTGAGCTGATCGAGGGCACCAACCTAACAGGTAATCCAAAATAGAAAATAATTTATAAGTGTGTACACACACACACACACACACACACGTGTATGTGTGTGTGTGTGTGTGTGTGTATATATATATATACATACATGTATATATACATATATATTAGCAAATACAAATTCTAAAGACTATGTATGTTTGAGGTCAGGATAGAAGGGTGAGGGATAGAAGGGGAGGTTAATTTTAATTGGGGTGGGGGGCTTAGTTTCATATCAGCTAGCTCAAAATTCATTCATCTTTGCTTCAATTCATCTACTTCCATGGGTGTGTGCTGTGCATATGTAATGTACTCTGCTAGGTATAGGGGCATACAAGGATAAATGAAGCAATGTCCTCTCCTCAAGGAGTTTATATTCTGATTAGGATGATGGTAAGATGTATATAAACACATATATAATAGATAATAAGATGTGACAAATACAAAATGTAATAAGAACACTCCCAGACAGGAAAGGTAAGAAAAGAATTAGAAATTGTCATTTAAACAGGGTCTATCTATTTCCTTGGGGCAGCTAATTGGCTCAGTGGATAGAGCACTGGGCCTGGAGTCAGGAAGACCCAAGTTCAAATCTAGCCTCAGAGACTTACTACCTGTGTGACCTTGGGCAAGTCACTTAACCTTATCCGCCTCAGTTTCTTCATCTGTAAAAATGAACTGGAGAAGGAAATGGCAAATGACTCCAGTATCTTTGCCAAGAAACCAACCCCAAAAGAGTTACTGAAATAATTTCACAACAACACAGCCTATACCATTCCCCCTTAAAAAATTTCTTGAAAGAGCAGCCCTGAAGATGTGTAAGAAAACACACCACCACCAAAACTGAATACATTCTGGATCCCCCATCCACTGGGGGAAAAGGAAGGTGCTACAAGATCAAGGAAGGAATAGAGGTCTAGAGAATTCTTCTTGGAAAAAAAAAAATCCAGATTAAGAGTCGGTTGGTTAGAATTTCAATTCTATTGTAGAGGGAATATTTGATTATGTATGAGTTGAACCAGATGGCCTCTAAAAGCCCTTCCAATTCTGAGATCCTACAGTGAAGCTACAAATGAATTCTTCGCAGTGCCTAGCACAATAAGGACTTAATAAAAGCTTGGTGGCTGTTGACTGCAGTGCAGAAAGAGGTATAAACTTTGATCCCATGTCTTTAAGTGTAGGTCCCCCACCCCCACCCCATATTCACTTAACAGAAACAGGTTTATATGAGTTAAAAGTTTCTCCCTAGGAATTCTCACTTAGGAATGATTCTCCCTAAAGAAGACATTCAAGGTTGTCTCTTCTGACGTCCATTCATTTAGCAGAGATCGTCTGTACCCTTACTGTGTATACAGGGCCTAGGAATGATCTCTTGGTGTTTACAATTTCATCATACTCTAATCGGAGAACTCCTCAATTAAAGATAAATTATACTTTATCAACACTGACTCCCCATCTCCAAGTAACTAAATGCAAATGAAGCCTAACTTCTGGAAGAAGAAATAGTAGTAGCAACAATAATAAACCCACAATGAGTCTTTTCCGTGGCATCTATTATGGCTTCCTTCTGAGGTTCTTCAATAACAATTAAGTTCAAGATCCCTCAGAAAGGGGATGGGGAAAAGGGAGTGAGAATTATTTCCAAATGATGAATTAATTGAAGCAAAGAAGGCTGAAGTGACCTAAGGTGGCCCATTTGAGGACTGGTGCTGAAGATGCACATACCTGTTGGCTTAGCACCCCTAGGTCCAATGGCATCATCACCATCATCGCACCTGACAGTGGAGTCTCGCAAAGCTCTTTGGATCTATTATCTCTAATGACCTTGACAACAACCCTTTGAGACGAAGGCTATCATTATTACTGTTTTAAAGAAGAAGAAACTGAGTCTGAGAAATGTGGCAACTTGCTCAGGGTTACACAGCCAATATATCCAGGTTGGACTTGAATTCAGGTCATCCTGCCCTGGATGCCAGCTCCCTGTACATGATACCATGGTGCAACTCATGATCCAATGAAAGGTGAAGAGATGCACTCTGGAGAGGGTAGTTCTAAAACCACACTCCAGATCTGAAGAGGTAGAGCCACACCAACCAGTGTGGGAGTGGACAGATATACTGGAGGATCTGAGGCTCCTAGGATCGATAAGAGAAAAGAGCGGCTTTCAAATCTGCCTCAAAACCTAGGTTGCCAGCCCAGGATCCCTGTACCTCATGTTTGCACTTTACTGTTAAATTTCTTATGGGAGCACATCACCTAATTAGAGGAATTGATAACGGCACTGTTCCATAATGAGGCCAATACATTTCAAAGTCATTAAAGATAACCAAGGCAATAAGTCTGAGTTTAAGCGGTGGCGGCGGTTTCCTTAGATTTCACAGTCTGCATGTCGCAAGTACTGGGTGGGGGGAGAAAAAGCAATCCCTGTCTAGTCAACTGTAAATGCTGGGTTATTGGAATCTTTAAAACAGGCAGTAAGGAGAAAATTACATGGCCAAATCTCCTTTTTCCAGTTAATGAAGAATTAAGACTCCCATTTACCATATTAGAAGGTTCATCAGAGGTCTCTGCTCTCCATAGCTGGTGTTTGACAGCAGTGTCAATTTATCTGAGTCTGAAAGCACAAGGGCATGACAGTACATCATTCATAACTGTCACATCTACTTATCTCTCTCATTGTCACACCACTAACGAAATTCAGGCCATGGTGTTTTCCTTCCACCCAGCCCCCACCTCCCTTCCAACATGCCCAGCATCCTCTCCAGGCTGCATCTCTAGATGGGGGTGGGGGTGGAAAAGCCTATCAGATCCTTCCATTGTATCAGCACAATGCGAATCAACACCAAAAGTCAGCAGAGCTTCAGTAATCTCACCATCCGAGGGAGAAGACACGATTTCCCCAAGACTAACCTCCAGCCATACTGTGTTCATGTCAGCATTTGGAAATGCCAGCTCGGAAAGAAGATAATGCCGCAGAGAAAGACTTCTGAATATATTATACTGGGGCATCAGGGAAACACACACACAAATACACGGCCAAACCGTCCAAGTTTATCTTTGCTGGTAATGAGAAAATGACATTTCCATCCACTAAATAGCACTAAGTGAGGAAGGATTTCATGTGAGCCCATACAGCTATTTCAGCAAAGTGAAAATACACAAATATCCAAACTAATACAAGATTCTGATGATGAGGAAGCACAAAGAGACTACATTTGATCTACAAATAAAATTATCAAAGCAGTTCAGATGAATAGAGAACAATTGTTATCTTTGTCATAAGGAAAAAAGAGGTAAAGAAATCTTCCAGTTTGTAGAGTGACCAGTCATTTTGGGAATGGCCTAGTGGGCCTTGCCTAAATGCAAAGAATTATTCTAAACCCAAGTATGACATATTTCAAGAAATGGCTATCAGCAATACAGACAGTGACCTCTGACTTGAGCTAACCAGAATAAATGAAACAATAAAAGCCAACAGAGGCTCTTTTTGAGACACTGAGGTTCCAAGAATTTTGCTCTGCTGATTTTCATTATCATAGCAATATAGCTGAACTCCTTCCTTGAGCCAAGACTTCTCATTCTGCTTAGCTCAAGCTTGAGCTAATGCACCTAAAAATTCTGAATAGCCTTACACGGCCAGCTTCTACAAAGAGACGAACAAAGGTTAAGAAAAATTAAATCTTATTTATCAACCAATGATCTACAGAATTAAATCAGAAACTAATTAGGATCCATGTAGTAGGTTCATTGAGAGGCAACACATTAGAAACAAAGCTTATCTCAAAGTCAACAAGACTTGGGTTCAAGTTCTCTCTGTAAGCCTGAGGAAATCATTTAAATTCCCGGTAATCCAGAGAAACTCTCTAATATTCTAGGTTGTAGAGAAAATGGGGGCATGCTTTGGAAGAGTGATCTTCCTAACCTGGGAGTGACCTATACAGAAGAAATTGCAGATCCAATCTTTATGCTAACAGATGCTTAATAAATGTTTTTTGATTAAATGATTGATCCACCCCACCAAACAGGCCTCTTCTCCATCCCTGACTCCCAGTAGAATCCTCCTTTCTTAGAGGCGGGGACTGATTGGCCTTTGTAGTGTTTCTATGCCCAGAATCTTTCACAATGTCTTAAAGATAGTAGACAGAAGAGTTTATATGAATTTTTATAAGAGTTTAGGGAACTGAATTGGTGATATAGAACAGCTTTGTGTCAAAGGGAGGCAGCCTGCTTTCCCACCAGGTTTCATACAGCCATCAGAATGAGCTTCTTTTATGTACTTTTAAGAAATAATTTTATATTAGATGTATATGAAATATTCTAATCAATTATTTATGTGTTTGTCTGCAAACTACCCCACTAGATTATGAGTTCCATTAAGGCAGAGACTGGAGATTATTAAACCTTTGTATTTCCCCAGTGTCTAGCACTATTCATTTATTTAACTAATATTGATTAAATACACCAGGGACTCTGCTAAGGTTAGAGAATTTGAACACAAAATGAAAACAGAGCTATTGTAAAGGAGCTGGCATTCTACTAGTGCTAAGAATCAGTAAAGCTAAAGCTTGAGACAGAGGGCTAGGATTAAAGTTGAGAAGACTTGAGTTCAAATCCAGCCTCAGGCACTTTTACAGCCGGGCAGAAACTGAGCATCTCATTGATCTTCTATGTGTCTCAGTTTTCTCATCTGTAAAAACAAGATAATAATACCACCTACTTCCCAGGATTGTTTTAAGGATCACTTAGATAATATAAAGTGCTTAGTATACCTTGCAAGAGCCTGCTCAAAAACAAAAATACCAATGGGGTGCCCAATAAAAACACTATTCTACAATATGGCTCCTACTGACACATGGAGTCTCACTCCTCTTACTTCCCTTGATGCACTCTCTAGTACATGGATGCAGGTCTAGCAACTGTTCCCTGAATCTGACTACCCGTAATCCACCTCTCCACCTCTGCTCAGGCTGTTGGCCACATCAAGGAACATTCTCAGTCCTCATCTTCACTTTGTGCAATCTCTTGCTTCCTTCAAGGTTCTGCAAAGATACCACATTTCCTTACTCTCTTATCTAGCTGTTACTGTCTTCTCCCTCTTGAACAAACAAAGAGAATTGCATTTTATAAAGCCCTTTACAGTTTCCAAAGTGTTTATATCATACTTCAGGAGCAACATGGCAAAATGGATCCAGGAAGATCTGGGCTTAAATCTAACTTCTGACTCATGGAGACTATGTGACACTATCCCAGTCACTTAACCCTTCAACGCTCCCAGACAATGCTCTAAGGCACTTGCAGAAAAGGTGGTATTTATATGGAGCTATGAATGACAGTGAAATAAAAACTCCAGTAAAAATGTATATTTTTTTTCTTATTTATTTAGAAAATTATCATGGCTTAGGAGATAGAGATATGGTCTCAGACTAAGGAAGACCAGGTTTTAGTCCCACGTCTGAGAAATATTTTCTATTTGAACACGGGCAAATCTGTTGACCTCAAAATGTACCAGGGAACTCTCTAAATAAATGGCAGGGCAAGGGATGATCTGTTTTTATAAAGGGAGTTGTTCATCAAGAACATTTTACAGGGATGAAAATGGAGATCCCATACATTTATGAATCGTTCGATCCATCTTTCTATCTATCTGTCTGTCCATCTTTCTATCAGTCCACTTATATATCTACAAGTTCATCTAGGTATTCATTCATCTGTATATAAGTTCATCTATCTATCTGTCTATCTATCTATCCATCCATCCATCCATCCATCCATCCATCCATCCATCCATCCATCCATCCATCTATCTATTCACCCATCCATATGGGCTCATCTATCTATCCATTTATATAAGCTTATCTATCTATCTACTTATCTACTCATCCATCCATCTATTCTATCTGTCCATTCATCTAATCTATCCTATCTATCCATCCAAATATCCTCCTATTTATTTATCTATTCATTCATCCATCTATCCATCCATCTATTCATCTGTCCCTCTATCTATTCACCCATCCATCTATCCTCATCTCATTTGATCTTTAAAATAACTATCCTAGGTAAGAGTTGTAGATATTTCTTATCCTATGATCCCCATGTTAGAGGTCAGGATACTATGACTCAGGAAAGTTAAGTGATTTTTTCCCCCTGGGATACAGAGCCGCCAAGTATCTGAAGAAGCACATATGGTCATTGCCAAGTCTTCCTGATTCTCAATCCAGCATTCTATCCAATACTCCATGCACTCCACTCCAGCCTGTCTTACCTGAAGCAAGGGAAAATGGACAACTTGCTTCACTTGGGGGGCAAGCCACCATAGGAAATGACAGACACTGCCATCACTCATCCCATCTAGGTTCACAGAAGGCTGAACAGTAGAAGCATTCAAAAAAAAAAAATCAAGGTTCCAACCACAGTGAAAATATCTCTAGGAAGAATATGTTTTCCCCTATCACAATATTTTACGAAAGTTTCTACTTTGTGCATCATAGAGAAGGAAATGCTGCCAACTGGATCTGATGATTTGTGGAACAATGAAAAGGAATGGAATATATCTTTAGTTCCACAGTTTGTGAAACTTCAAAAACTAAAATAAATTACCTGACCCCCTGGTAACTTCCACTAGAACTTATGGATACAAATTGTTTGCCTCAAGCTGGGTGAAATATACATTCAAATTCAGACTCTTGAAGGAAATTATTAAGTAGAGGCATATTAGCTTTCCCTGAACGGACTTGTTTGCGATATTGCCACCGTATAGACCAATTACGCTACCTCGCCATGCTGAGAAATGATTGTTCAGCTAACACAGCTCTGGGAGGAATCAAAAGTACTACATTTGTAACCTTGCGGGGATTTCTGTGATTGTGGCTCCCTTTCCAGATCCTTCAAATAGAAAACATCTTCCATTAATCTAAATGCAAAAAAAAATTTGTTTCAGCTTTCAAAAGTTGCTTGAAAAATGTTAAACACAAAGCAATAAAGTTTTTATGCTCTTAAGACCACTAATGCTCTGAAGTTTCATATTCATTTTGAAGAAATGAACATTTTATGGTTCACGGAGGAATAGTGCATGAATAATATCTGAGATTATAATGCATAGAGCAGAAAAAGATTAAGTTTATGTAAACTATTTAATCAGACGTGAAATTCTCTCCAGAGGATAAAAATTCTGACCTTATTTAAGTTTATTTTTAAAATACCAATATCATGTTTCCACTGAGGGAACCCACCAATTTTCCCATTTATGTAATGTAAATATTCATTAGAGATGAGGTCTAACAGGAAATGTAGCCCTGGCCCAGGGATGGGCTTAAAGGAGAATCTGGCTTTAGGGCAGGAGGTTGAAGCGGATGACCTTCAAGGTCACTGTGAACCTGTTCAACTCCCAACCAGGCAGCCACCATTTTGTCTGTTATTGGTTATATAGAGCACTCAATGGAAAGAGAGATAAAATTTGACTCCTGAGAAGCTGGGTTCAAATCTTCAGCCATAGGACCATAATTTTAGAGCTCAAAGGCCATCTGGTCTAACACCTATTTGAGAGAGGAAGTCAACGAAGTTGATGAATGCTCAGTGAATGCTGAATATCTAGCAGGTAGTAAATATCAGAAATGGAATTCAAACCCAGGTTTTCTGACTTGGGGGGTGGTGTTCTTTCCATTGGGTTGATTGTAATAATCCATAGGACAATACAATACTGATCTATATAGTTTTAATGGTATTGTGAATACATGAATTATGAATGAATACGCAGTGCATGCCCTCCTCATGGAAGCAAACTACACCACTACTCATTACCTGTGTAATCTTGAGTAAGTCTCTGAACATTTTCCTCAAATCAAAAATGAAGAAAAATTGAAAGAGATGGTTTTCCAGCTCTAAATCTATGATCTCCAGGGTAGTCTACTTGTGGAGTGTATATAATGGGGGCAGAAGGGAAAGGAAGAAAAACCAGTCACAATCTCTACACTGAGGAAAAGAGTTGGTTCTGAATCCTGGCTATGACATTCACTAGATGCAAGCTTTTAGAAAAGTCACTTCCATTCTCCAGGTCTCAGTTTCCAATCATCAAGGTTTTTTGATTTTTGGTAGTTATGGTAATTGTCTCCCCTTGTAGAATGTCTTTGAGAAGGGCAATGTCTCCCATAAAAAATTAAGTTAAAAAATTGCCTATTGCTATCATAGTCAAGAGTGTTTATAAATTTAGCGGACACTTTTTGCTCACAGTCTTCCCAGGGAGGTGGATCCTGCCAGAGCTTGTACAACTATGGGACCCAGTCTATGAGAACAGAGGGGTCACCTCCATGGAAGACTTTTTTCATCTCTAAAATGAGGATAAAGTGGTCTGTGGTACATTCATCTGTTTCACACAGTTATTATATAGACCAGAGGTTCTTTATTTGGGGAACAAGGAATTGTTGCAAAGAGGTGGAGAATCCTAAAGTTATATCATTGTATCAAATGGTGCAATCCATCTATAAACATTTATTAAGCTCCTACTATGTATTAGACCCTAAAGATATAAAAACCAAAAATGAAACAGTCCCTGATCTCAAGGAACTACTGCGACTACAAATAATCCTGATAATCACCACAGTATTATTAATAATTAATATTATTAGAATGACGATAATCACCACTGACAATAACGATTATTGTTATACAACTGTCACTTATAAGGTACTTTATTGTTTGTAAAAATCTCTATCTTATTTCATTTTATTCTATATAATTTGCCTATAAGGTAAGTGCTGTCACTAGTCCTCATGCATAGATAAGAATATGAGTCTGAGAGAGATTAAATGACGTGGCCAGGATCACACAGTGAGTATGCATCTGAGGCAGGATTTGAACTCAGGTCTCCTGAATCTTAGGACAGTAGGTGGTGCCTCAAATGGGGTCACAACTAGTGAGAAGTGACCGAACAGCAAGATTCCTGACTCTAACTCAGTACTGTACCACCTGGCTCTCATTCCATATAGAGACATAGGTTCTTAATAAATATTTGTTAATTTGCTAAGTGCCAGGCACTGCAAGGGCAGAGACAAAGAATACCATAGTCCCTGCCCTCAAGAAGCTTACATTCTGTCAAGGGAGACATTATGCACATTACAAAGGGGTCCCAAAAGTACTGAGGAAGTTATAAGCTTTAATATCTTAAAAACCACAGTAAGACTTTTTGGAAAACCTGAATAGATAAAGGAATGTCTAGGGGAAAGCATGAGCAATGGAGCAAGGAGAAAAGGCTTCAGGTAGGAGGCGTGACCTAAGCAGAACTGCGAAGGGAAGAAGAGATTCTAAGAACTGAAGAAGAGGAGGGACTGGGTGGGAGAGAGGCTGCAGGGAGATGGTCGAGGGACTAACAAACAAGAAGACCTTCAGGACACCAAATAAGTACTAAGCTTGCATGTATGTTTATGAACTCTTCATCTGTTTACAGATGTTCTGAGATAATTAAAATTACTTTGTTTTTGTCTTTGAATTTTTAGTGCCTAACCTAATATAATGTCAGGCACACAGCAGGTTCTTGATTAATGCTGATTGGTGGATTGAATTTTAACATATTTACTACTTTAATGGGGGGAGAGGGCGAGAGAGAGAGAGAGAGAGAGAGAGAGAGAGAGAGAGAGAGAGAGAGAGAGACAAAGAGAGAGAGACAAAGAGAGAGGAAGGAAGGAAGGAAGGATGGAGGGAGGGAAGAAAGGAAAGAAGGAAGGAAGGGCAAGAAGGAAGGAAGGAAGAAAGAAAAAGAAAGAAAGAAAGAAAGAGAAAGAAAGAGAGAGAGAGAAAGAGAGAAAGAAAGAAAGAAAGAAAGAAAGAAAGAAAGAAAGAAAGAAAGAAAGAAAGAAAGAAAGAAAGAAAGAAGGAAGGAAAGGACAGATAATAGATGAGGGATGGGCAGATAGATGTATTGAAAGATGGACAGACAGATGGATGGACAGACAGATAGATGGATGGATGGATGAATGGCATAGATGGGCAAGGAACAGATGGACAGATAGAGAGAGAGAGACAGACAGACATATATAGATAAATAGAGGTATGGATGGATGCATGGATGAATGGATGGATGGATGGAGAGACAGATGAATGGATGGGCAGATGATAATCAGATGGACAGACAGATTGATGGATTGCTAGATCAATAGAAAGATGGATAGATGGATAGGTATGGATTTTTTTTACATTATTTTAAAAGTTGGGAACTACTTTTGTAAATCAACTGAAATAATGTATAAAATGATAGAAAACAATATGAATTGCTATTTTGGTTGTAGCTATTATACCAATCTCCTCTCTTTAGTCTAATCATCAGATACAACATTCAAGCAAACACACTGGGCTAAAACCCCATGTATACACCCCACAGGGCTTGCAGCATTGCTCCAATTCTTGGATGCTTCCAAAGGTGACTAACATCTGAAGTGAAGGGAGGCTGACTCCTGGGCTTCTAATCCAAAGTTCCCAAGAGGACCTGCCTTTCTCCAGCCCATTCTTACCAAGAGGCACCCTCATCACAGGGACCAATCTTCCTTTCATGGGTCTCCACGGCCCAGTACCCAGAGGTCCATGATTCACAAAGAGCCACATTTACAGATGCACTGCCACAGGAAAACATTCATTTTTAGTTAGACAGATTGATCATCAAATTCTCTTTCATTCTTCGATTGACATTTTACCAAGAGGTTTTGTAGAACATACTCTTTTTAATGTATTCCTACCACTCTTGAAACATACACATCACAGAACACTCAGTGTACACCGACAGAATGTGTTAAAAATTACTTTGAAGTAATTTTGAGCAAGATCTTCAAAAAGCCCATTCTGGTCATATATTCAGTGCGTTTACTCCAAATCCCACATTTAAAAAAAAATGCTAATTTTGCAGTGGAAAGAGAAGAGAGATGGTTGGTTTTGAAATGTCTGCTAAGACTTTATATCTTCCCAAAAGAAATCTGAACCAGCATAGCAAAAATAATAGGTTCATGGGACAGTTAACTTATGTATGTTAAACCTACTTTTCAATGACTATGGTCAATGAAACAAAATGGAAATGGATGAAGAGTAAAGAACCTGGGCCACTGAAGATCTTACACAAGGATGACACCTAGACTGTCCCTCAATACACAAAAACTATTAAATGAGTCAGCAGAGGAAGGTCTCCAGGGTACTGAGTCACTACTTGCATTACCTTGGCCAAATCATCTTCTAAGGATTCAATTTCCTCATGTACAAAATGATAGCAGTAAAAGAAATGTCCTCTGAGGTCCCCCCTAGCTGCTCTAAATCTGTGATCTAATTTAGTACCTGTGTGAGTGTGGAGAAAGTAATACAAAAGACAGGGCCCTGGGCCTGGAGTCAGGAAGACCTGAATTCAAATCTGACCACAGCCACTTACTAGTTGTATGACTCTAAGCAAGTCACTTAGCCCTGTTTGCTTCAGTTTCTTCATCAATCAAACGCACTGGAGAAAGAAATGGCAAGCTATTTCTTTGCCAAGAAAACCATAAATGGAGTTGTAAAGAATTGGGCACCACTGAAATGAATGAACCACAAAACAAATCTCACATCTCTAAGCCTCAATTTCCCCATCTGTGAAATGGGGGTAGTGATACCTACACTACAGGGTTGTCAAGGAGATACAAGGAGATAAGGAATGCAAAGCTTTTAAGGCCCCCCAAAAAAGACTTTGATGAATCTATTGATAGGGAGCTGCCCTGAAAGACCCAGTTTTCCAAAACACCTCTGTCTAAAATCGTACTTCTCAAAAGCACCATTCATATTCCTCATGGATGAATAATTCTGCTTCAGACGTTAATTAGTTGGGTGATCCTGGAAAACTCATCACTCAGTTTGCTAATCTACAAGATCAGGGGCCAGACAATGCTCCTTCCTAGCTCCCAATCCCTGCTCCAAGGTCACCTAGGGTAGACGTATTAAATGTGTGTGTCTGCAAGCCTGAGGTCTACAGGAATCCATTTCTATTTGAGTATGACACCACTGATCTAGGTAAGACATGGGGAAAACATATGGCCTAAAAGGCAGGCTTTCTGATTCGTGGGAAAATGGGTTTTCCCATGGCACCAAGTTGTTTTTATTACTGGACCAATGCTCATTCAACAATTTTCTTCATTGCAGGAAGGCAGGAAAGAGAAGGCGCAACATCTTTATTGGCTTACACAACTCCCAGTAAGCAAACTCCCTCCACCAAAATGAAACAGCCTCTTTTAGGCAACTTAGAACATTAGAAAATTGCCTGGGAATGCTAAAGTGTCATGAATAGGAAAGGACAGGCAACATGTAGCACAGCTGGGATAAGAGAGAAGGTCTTTCTGATTCTGAAAACCAGCTCTCTAGGCACTGGACCACACTGCACCTGCCTTATGCAGATATCTGTTCTTAGACTCACACACAGACACTAGTGACACAAGAGTAACATAGGGCAGAAAGCATGGGTTTTGTAAGCCAAGTAATGGCGTCACTACTTGCTAAATTGAGGGTACTCAGGCAAATCCATGAACTTCTCTGGGCTTTGAGTTGTTCATCGATAAACAAAGGAATAACACCAATCCCTGGTCTGTCTCTCTCCCAAGGATGTTGTGACGAAAGTACTTTGTAAATCTGTCAGTACTACATAAATAAAAGATACCACAATAAAAATGATTACACACACTTACATGATACTTTCTAGTTTTGCAAAGTACTTAAAGATAAAAAAAGAAAGAAGAAATAAAAAGGAAAAAGAAAAAAAGGAGATAAAGAAGGAAAGGAAAAAAGAGAACAAGAAAAAAATGAAATAGAAAGAGAAGGAAGGGATGATATGAACAAGACTGAAAAGAAGAAGAAAAGAAAGACATGAAGAGGTGAAGAGACGAGAAAGAACAAAAGGATGATAACAGAAGAAGAGAAGGAGGAGGAGAGAAGACAAAAGAGAAGGATGCAAGGGGAAAAGAAGGGAAGAGGCTGAAGGAGAGAAGGAAAAACGAGAAGAAGAAGGAAATAAAGGAGTCATAAGAGAAAAAGGAAGAAGGGAAAAGGTGGGATGAATAAAAGAAGAGAAAAAAAGGACGACTTGATCAACAACCTTGTGTGAGCTAAGAGGATGGGAGAGGAAGGACTCTGCAATTTGATAATGACTCATTTGAGAAGGTAGGAATTCCAGGGAAAAGTCCATTCCTAGTGTTTTGCTAAAGAGGCCTCCATCACCAAGAGCTCTATGGATCTTGTTTTGCTGCAATTCTCCCTAGGGTACCATGGTCACAGGAAGGAAGCATCTGCCACTCAGTGATTGGCACAAGGTAGAGCTCATTACTCTGTCAAAGACTCTGGTGTGACAGTGATGGGCCTGGCATAAGAACTGATGAGATAAGGATCTGGCAAAACAACCAACAGGGAATGAATTAAACTGCAGGCGGACAGAACGCACATGGTCTCTCCTCCGTGGACATGCCAGGTCCTTGACACCATCAGGAGCTCTGCCTGATGCCAATCACTGATTGTCACTTCAATCACACATTTCCTTTCTGATGTTCTTGAATGGCAAGAGCACCTACAGTTCATAAAGTTTGCTGAATCAATGTTGGCTGAAGGAGGGACCTTTTTCTTCTATTTTTCTATTCTTTTATTTTTTTTTTATTGGCTGCTACCACTGTTACAAAAGGAGTGATGTGGGCTTGCTGAGTGTGGGACAGGGCATGAGTAGGAAAGTGGTGATTGCCAGGATGAAGACTTTGAGGGAACCTTAAAATTCACACATCAAACATATTTCAATCCTCCCATTCATTTCTGATTTCATTAGGGCTACTCCTCAACAAATAGAGATCTCAACCTCTCACCAAGTCTTAGTGAACATTAATTTTTGCAAACTACATCAGCCAAGACAAAGCAAACATAAAACTAGGAAGGGGAGGGACATGGAAGGAGATGATTCTCTACGTTTGCCTCCGTCGGTCCTCAGATGTCAGTCAGAGGGTCACACGTGTATACTGCTTTTAGAGCCTCAAGCACATCAAATTTTACTTTATCTGTACAAATTATACTTCTTGTCTGCTTGCCTTTAAAATGTACAGTGATCATAACCCTGGGAGTCAAGGGCAGAAAAAGAAAAATGACCTTTCCATGAGAGAGTTTCCATAGAGCAAAGTGCTGTATTTTGAGTGAAGAGACTTGGGTTCATATCCAAGCTGTATGTGACTTTAGGTAAATCATTTCACATCTGTGGGTCTTGGATACTGTATCTGTGAAATTAGAATGGAGAACAAGATGATATCTAATTTTCTTCCAGTTAAAAAACCTATGATCCTTCATTCCTTTGAATCACTCTCAGATTTTCCCAAGCTGGAGGCATACCTGCATGCTGCAGCCTCTTACCTTTCCTTCTGCTCCTTAAACGATTATGGAACACAAAGGAAAGAACTGGATTATAATGGTACCATTCAGACAATGTATGGTAATGCAGATGGATGGTACTCCCTCTATTACCTGGTTACAGTGACATTCCCTTTACAAGATCCACCCATAAATGTAGTAAAAGTACTCTACACCCCATGGAATCTAACTGAAGTAATGGCATTTGTCAAGTAAGAGAACAAGACTCAGGGATTTCAATGAAAATTACCAGAAAAGAAAACTGATACACAAAGGCAATGTTAAGATTGTCATTGTTTGCAAAACTCTAGGTGTTCTGGCTTAATATCACTTCTCATTCATTCTTTTATTGAGAAGATTTGAATATGATTCTAAAACTTTCTTGTGACTATCCTTCTAGATTGTATAAAATCTTTCACAAGTTGCTAAGGTCTTTGGGAATTGAGAAACACAAGCTTTGAAGTGATATCACAGCATTATCCTCCATTAACATGAGAATGGTTGAAATATTCATTAAACTCTTGGTTTACTGCTTAAGACTCACTAACTCAAAGTAAAAATTATTAAGTTGTAAGGGACTTTAGAGACTATCTAAATCCATCTTTTTAATTTAAAGAAGAAAAAAAAAGCTGAGGCAAAAGAAAGTTTATGACGCTCCAGGTCACACAGGTAGTAATGGTGGAATTCTAAGGTGGAATTAGAACCCTGCTCTTTACTTTCCAGAAAATATTCTTTCCCTTGTACCATATAAGCAAAGAAAATTTCTGACTATATCCTCACCAATCAATCATCAATCAATCAACACAGGCTTATTAAGCATATGGTCAACACTGTGCTAGTGATACAAAGGCAAAAAACAGAATAATCCCTCCCTGTCCTTAAGGAATCTATCAGAGGAGAGAATATGTACATATACAAACATACCCATAGTAGCCATGTCTACTTCCATGTCTCCAAGAGTGGCAAATAGGTGACCTATTTGAAGCCTGAGGGCTAAAGTATATTATTCTGAGAGAAACATCCCATTACTTTAAAAACAATCTTCTACGCCAACATGGCAATCTTGGCCAGGTAGAAGGACCTCCACCCAGTCCCCTCCCTTCACATTCCATTCCATATGTACGGGGATCTAGCATCAAAGTGCTAGATGACACAGTAGGTAGTCCAGGAAGGATTGAGGTAAGATTTGGACACTAGCTGGGTGACCTTTGACAACCCACATAACATCTGCTGGGCTCAGAAATACAGGTATAATAACAGCATCTAGGAGTATCACTGTGATTATTTTGGTAAAAGTAATTCCCCTGAAGCACAGCATTTTTTTCCTCCTTTTTTCTGCTTTGCTATGCTCGGGTATGACTGGCATCCTTGGGAAAGGAGGAAAATACTGTCAGTTTGTCTAGTGGTGGTTCAATTCACACAAAACAAAAATGTATGACTTCCAGAACCTTCTTGCTCTAACTACCATCACATGTGCCAAGGAGTTTAGGTGTCTTCACAGAATCACAGAATTTTAGAGTTGGAACAGACTTCTCTAACCATTTAGCACAATGCATACTCCAACAGAAATCCCCACAATACGATCTTTGACAAGATATCTACTTGAAGGCTTCCAATGAGCAGAAACTCACCACCTCCCTGGGGAGTCCATATGACTTTTAGACAGCTCTGTTAGGAAGCTTCATTTTCCTTTCCTAGCATGAAGTTTAAATTTCCCTCTTTGCAATTTCCACCCATTGCTCTTAATTCTGGGGCAAGAGGAACAAGGCTGATGATCCCATTGCCCCATGAGGTTATTTCAGTTAGTTATCACCAGCTCTCATGACCCTCTTGAGACTTCTGTTCTCTGGGTTGAATGGTGTCAATTTCCATTAGCTGTGATCACCATACAAAATGGACAAGATGGCGTTGGAGGTTCCCAACCACTCATGGCTTCAGGTTTCATCTCTGTAAAAGGAAGGCAAGCATTGGACTCTATGATTCTATGACCTCTTTTGCCTTCACCTTTCTAAAAGGAAAGGGTTGGACTGGGACCAGGAGCCTATGCCTATGATGGGACTCAGGTTCCTCTTCCATAAAATAGGCAACCTCAGAGGACCTTTCCATCTCTAAATCTATGGTCCTAAAAACTCAAGGCTTATTGCCATCCTGCTGCCCTCCCCACTGAGTTTCAGCACCTTTGGACAATGGCATACAAAAGAAGGCGTGATTGCCAGAAGCTCTGAGAACCAGATGGGTTCCTGAAACATGCTTGCCCCTGTATTCTCCTGGCAGCTGAATCCACACGCCTTATCTCAAACACAATGAATTATGAAAATGGCGTGAAAATGAAGGTCTTCAATGACATTTGTGGTTGTCCTACTTAGCATTCCTCCTCCATCTCTGCCCTCGGCACACAGTTCTTCCTGGATGCCCTTCCTTGACCTCTACAGTTGTTACTGCTCGCTGGAACTACAGTATCAACGTTGTCAAACCGTTTCCACAATGACACTGTGTCTGAGGCAATGTTAGGCCACCGCCAACAAGTAACGAGTAACCCGGGCTGACAACACATTACAGCCCTGCCATAACCAATCAACGTCTCGCCCAAGCAAGATGGCAGCAGAATTACAGCGGGACATGTAACAACACGCATATTAAATTGGCATAATAGCTTGATAAACAAAAAAGGGACGTGAGAGGTGGAGGGACAGCCGTGTAGCATTTTCTCTGCCTGTCCCAGCCAACATTTCTGGCCAAGTACTCCTTGGAGGGGTTCCACAGAGAGGTAGCAGGGAGAAGAAACCCCAACCTGGTGACATGTTTGTGGCCAACCAATAAACAGCATCTTTCTCTTCTGAAAGGCTGAACAAGCAACCACAAAGTGACAGGTATCATTTCTCTGCTAAGAGGAGCCACAGGATGGGGTCTTTATGAAGACAAGGGTGGCTACAAGGAAGGAGTGTTTAGTGCTGATAGATGCAACAGCCTGACCTATGACCTTAATGCATTATTTACAAGCTGTCACTCAAAGTCCCTCCGAGATGAGTTTTCTGTATATCTCACACACTCTGGTTGGGAGGTCCCTGGAGACAGTGCAACATTATTTACTGATCATTGAATGTGGGGCCAAATCTACCCTTGGGAGCAAAGCACATGGAGTTTACCATCTGAGTATGGAGGATGTGCTTGTCCGTCATTCTCACCATCCTGGCTCTTTCACTCCCGCCCCCTCCCACCAACACCCACAGTCCATCATGGCTAGACCGCATCCACCCTCCGAGAGAAAGCGGAAGGAAAGGCAACCCTGGTTTATTAACCCGACATGCTGCAAATCTAATTAAAAGTCAAATACACAATACCCTCATCAAAATCCAAATGTTCTTTTACAGAAACATCAAGGAAGAAGGGGGCATACAGGGAGTGATGCCACAGAGGTAATCAGAATTCATCTTGAGGGACTCATACCCTATTACTCCAAGCTCATTATCAGTTCTCTGTGTAGCTGAGGAACACCTAGAGACCACATCATTAGCTTCCTACACATTCATTATGCTACAAATGGAAGGACGATAACAAAAGCTGCCCCAGCACACAGGGAAAGATCAGATTTTGGTCCCTGGTTCCTGGGCACTCGAGTCTGCCAAAGTTTTCAGCAATATGCTGTTAAACATGGAGGAAGTAGCACTGTGGGACTTTAAAAAATAAAAAATAATAAATTTAAAAAAACTCATCAACCTGTAAGCCATTAATTAATACAACTGGGGCCTAAGGTTTTTCCTTTAGTATTAAGATTTTTCAATAGAGATTTCAGAGCGCACACACACATTCATATAAAGTTTTCTTTCTCCTGTTTTGAGTTCTGACAAGTACAGTGGATGAGTGTAATTCTGAAGGATGGTACCCACCAGGTAACTAATGCAATGGTAATCCAAACCATTATAGCCCAGCTTTAAATAGCAGGAAGGGAAGATGCTGGCCTCTTTCCTCAAACTCTCTTAAGTAGAGAAAGAAATTCTAGACCTGAAGAAAGGTCACACACACACACACACACACACACACACACACACACACAGCTCTCCAAGGGGTCCAGAATGTGCTTGCGGGGGATATTACCATATCCAAAAGGGTACTGTGGGAGAAAAGAAGCACCTGCATCATCAGCCAAAAGTAAGGCCTCCATTACAGAAGGAAGGCTAAAGACATTTTCAGCTCATTTTCTGGCCTTTGGTTTTGAATGGAAATTTCAAAGGGGAATAGGATGAGCGAAAAGGAGATATACTGGCAGAAAAAAGGAAAGGTTATCTGGTTTGATTTTTAATTTTTATTTATTCATTTGTTTTATGGTTAGTTTCCCAACTTTTTTTTAAAGGACAGAAAAGTAGTTTAGGAGTCCAGAGGATCCCATTGATAAGCTGGCATGATCAAGGATTGGTGCTTTTTAAAAATATTTTTTGTCTTTGAATTTCCAGTGTCTTGTGTAATTTTTTGATATATACCAGGTATTTAATAGATGTTCATTGATTGGCTGATGTTTTATTTTCCCACTAGAATATCAGCTCATTGAGAACAGGGATTGTTTCATTTTTGTCTCTGTATTCTCAGGAGTCTAGCACATAATATACACTGATAAGTGCTTCCTGATTAGCTAATTGATTGATATGTTATCACTTGCACCTAGCATACTGCCTGGCAAAAATACTAGTCACATGATCATGCCTACTGATTGACTGCTAGGTTATCACTCTCCCTTCCAGAGCAGGGGTTCTCAACATTTTAAATGTCATGGATTCCCTTTGGCAATCTGGAAAATCCCATGGACATCTCAGAATAACCCCTACCTCCTTTCCCACCCCAAGAACATACAACAGTCGAAGTATCTTCATGTTCCTCCTGGGTCTGTCAGATACACAAGGCTGAAAGGGACTATAAGGCCTTGCTTGTCCAGAGAAAATATAAATATGAAAGTCAAGCCTAATGAATCTTTGCTTCTCTAGAGACATTTCACTGATGCAAGGATTTATGACAAGGCCACCACTGACCCTTGCAAAAGCTGGGGTCTGGAGGGGGGGTCAAATTACCAAAGTGACTACTGCCTTCTGCTCCAAAGAAGCATCCTCCAAAACAAGCATGCAGACAGTGGTCAAAGAAACTGAAAACGTTCTTGAGATAAGATGAACAAAGCAAAGGAAGCTGCTGTCATTTGAAGGCACAGTGCACTGCTGTTCAACAGAGATCTCAAAAAGTGAGATTTCCAACTATGGGATCAAGAACAGAAAGGGAACAATTAAAGATGGCCTAGTTGGCAAGTAGGGAACCATTCCTTCTGTCTGCCATGAAGAGTAGACACAGGCAATGTGACATTATCAATGGTACTTGAGCCAGGAAGACATGAGCTACATGACCCTGGGCAAGTCCCCTGAACTCCATGATCCTCATTTCCTCCATATATAAAATGAGTAAGTTGGACTTGAAGGCCTATAAGGTCCCTTCCACCTTTAAATAAGATCTCATGATTCCACAAATCAACTCAATGCAACTCAACTCAAGAAGTCTTTATTGGGCCCTAGTAGAGAGCTGGACTTGGAATCTGTAAGACACCTTCCTGATTTCAAATCTGGTCTCAGATACTTACTAGCTCTGTGACCCTGGGCAAGTCACTTCACCCTCTTTGCCTCAGTTTCCTCATCTTCCAAATGAGCTGGTGATGGAAATGGCAAACCACTCCATTATCTTTGCCAAGTAAGTCCCAAAAGCTCTAGTAATCTTTCCTGAGCTATGGTTCTGCACAAGCATTTATAGGTATAAGGAGGCAGATGACAGCATCTATATCTTTCAGAAAGTCTGTTGTCAATTAGGAACCTTTCACACCCTGTTCTCTCCACATACACCAAAAAAGAAAAGAAAAGGAGCAGAAGGGGTAGGGGAGAAGATGAATTGAACAAACATGCTTTGCTCCATGCTGCTGGGTCATGAAGACATCAGCTCGATGGTTTTGGAGTTTCCAAAAAAGAAAAGAAAGACAGGGAAAAAAAGTTGTACTTTTGTACTCAGGGACCTCTTGTTTTAATTTATGCAAAGATTAAAACATTTTGTTAGGCCTGAGCGAGACCATCTGTGCAAAAAAATAAAGGATGCCTAAGGGTAAAATAGCGAGAACAGTAATGCTGAATGTGTGGAAGGCAGTCAGTTGCCTACAGGTTTGAGCATCTACCGCTGTGACCTTTACTGCCTCATTGCAGAGTCAGGGGTAATTTCCATATACCATCTCTTCCAGAAAAAGCCAAGCAGCCCTCCCCTCTCACTCTCCTCCAATACCCATCCCCAGATTGACCCAACCATGGGGACCAAAGGCAATGGCTTTCCTCCATCTCAGTTTTATAGACTAAAAGAGATTATGTCAGGAGCTTTCCTATGATAAAATCCAAGCTTTCCATCTTTTTTGTCAATCAATCAATCAATCAATCAATCAACCTAGATGTATGTATTAAGAGCCTCCTATGTCATGGGCAACAGAGAGATAAGACAAAACTGAAATAATTCTGACTCAGTTTTTCCTTCTGGCCTCTGACAGTTTTTCCAGTATTGATCTATGACCCTACCAAGGTGTGCTGACCATCACATGCTCTCCTTGGGCACATGTTTGAGTTGTTTCCCAAACACAAATGCCCCCTCCCCCTTTCTGGGGTTGGCAATTCAGCCTTTAAAATGATGGATCACTTCCTACAACTCTTAAATTAACATTACAAAGGCCTGACCCTGTGTGCATTAAGCATTCCCTGAAGATGCTCCGGAATATTTTATGGGCTGTTTCATATTGCTGTCTTCCTTCTGATCACCTCTGGGGTTTATTAAAAACCCAGCCTTCTCGCCTCCACAACCCCGCCCCCCCCACCTTGGAGCAGACGAGCTGGGGGATGGGGATGAAGGGATGGGGAAAGAAACGATGATGGGGGTATGCAATTTTAGATCAAAGCCGAAAGGGCTTATTTACCAAAAGAAAATTATAGACCTTCAAAAAAAAAGCAGCAAGGACTTTTATCTAGGGGGAAGTTGTTTTTTTTTTTTTTCCTACAGTATGTTTATAGAAAGGTACTGCACATGAGAGGGAAAAAGAAAAGAGCATTCGTATTGGCAACTCTTAGTGCTGCGGAGGGATCAGCTACGAAACCACAGAGGAGCAAAATGGTTTCATGCACTTCAGACACAGAAGAAATCCAAATGATTGAGTTTATTTTTCCCAAGCTTCTCCCTGTGGTAATATGATCTAAAGGCTTTCCTATCCTCAGGTGACCCATGTACATGGGTATGGTGGAAAGGAGATGCAGAGAGCCTGGTGCGGTGGGAAGAAGGTTGGACACAGAGACGGATAACCTGGGTTCAAATCCTAGCTCTAACAACTGATATTTGTGTGATTTTAAGCACATTTCTTCACATCGCTGTTCTTTCATAGGTAAAGTCAGAGCCAAGGTCTAGACCAGGGATGTCAAACTCTAAGAGAAACTGGACCACTAAAGCATTTACAGGATCCCTCAGGCTACATATTGACTTAGAAAACCACATATCAACATTATCTTTATTCCAATGGATTTTTTAATTTTGTTAAATAACTTCCAGTAATATATTAATCTGGGTGGGGATACATGGGGATTGTTGTCACCAGCAACACAACCAAGGGCATCACTGGTCTAAGTTAAAGTTTTCTTCCAAGTTAAAGCAATGACCCTATAGCAAAACAATGGATTTGGAGTCCTAAATTTGAATCTTGGCACTATGTCTTACTTCTCATGAGCTTAAGCAAGTCACCTACTCAAGTCTCACTTTGTTCAGCCAAAAAATGAGAGGGTTGGATTAAATGATTTCAGAGGTCCCTTTTGGTTTTAAATCTATGTTTCTATAAACCCCTATCCTGTATAAATGCTCCCATTACCATGAAGGGGGAATTACAAAGGAATGAACACATGGGTAAATGAGTGTTTATTAAGTAACAAGTCCTGGGGATACAATACAAAGCGAGATAATACCTCCTTGCAAGTTATAGACATGGTTTTAGAAGTTGAGTAGGGTGCTAATCTTAGGAGTCAAGAGTATCTGTGTCCAAATTCTACTTGACACTAATTGTGCGACTATGAATAAGTTACTCTGTATGTGTATCTCTTCTCTCTATGTATCTCTGTTTCTGTTTTTCTCTGACTTCCATAAAATGTTATAATAATAACGGAACTTCCCTCACAAGAATGGTGTGAGGTTCACACATAGAAAGCATTCCTTAAATCTGAGTCATCATTGCACAGAAGGTACCAGGGACTAGGGAAGAGAATCCTGGTCTACGACAGGTCTTCTGTGTATGTGTGTGTGAAGGGCCTCAGGTTCCCCATCTGCAAAATAGAGAAGGTGGTGCCTAGATGGCCTTTAAGGTCTTCTCTAGCTCTTACTCTAAGTGTTTGACTTCCTTTTTACAGATGAAGAAACAGAGATTAAAGTGACTTACTCAAGGTCACAAAGCATGGAATTGCCAAGAGTCAGGATCAGGGTCTAATTGCTCCGCCTCCCAATCTAATACTGCCCATGACTTTAACAAAAAAGCAATGTCCATTCAGTATTGAAAGGTCACGGACCCAGAGTTCCAAGGTACCTCAGGGGTCACCTAATTGAACAACTTCATTTAACAGTGAGGAAACTGAGTCACAGAGTAGAAAACAGACTCATGCAAGTTTGCAAAACTCCAGAATTCAAACTCCAGTCCTCTGACTTTCAAATTCAACATTCTATCCACATAACCTGCTCGAGGAGTCATCAAGACAAATGACAGCACCCCCAAAACACAAATGGGGCGCAACCTGAGAAAGGGAACCTTTTGCTGAAGCATGGGACCTGAATTAAGACTCCCACTGAAAGAGACAATTTCATGGAACAATTCTTCAGATATGTGTGTAGACAGCATTACTCCATTAATTATATTACTTCACTTAAGAAGCAATTTTTATGAAAAAAGTTATTTCCCACAGGAGCATAAATTATACACTTTGAGGGTTCCCTAAATACTTATGGCAAAGGTCACAGGCCAAGAAGAAAATACTCCTCCACTCTTAAGAAAATTAATGGACTGAAGATGGCATGACCCCAGGGAGGTCATCGCAAAGCAATCCTTCCAATATACTCTGCATTTGTTAGGTGCTCATTAGAGGACCATGTCCAACTCTATTCCCCACAGTTTTAATGACACAGGTACAGAAGTGTCATGAGGGAAAAGCAGCAATCATCATTTCTGAACAAGGACGGGTTCGTTTTTAATCTTTATATCACCAACTCAAAAATAATGTGCCTGGCACACTGTGAGCACTTAATGTATGCTTGCTAAACTGAATTTCCTTAGAAGAGAGCGATGACTGACTTAATTAACAGAACATAACAGAACATAAATTTTAGATGGACACAGGAATGGATTTTTTTAAACTTACAGGGCGATTAAAAATCATATCTATTATAGTCTTAATTTCTGGAGGTCACAGATCATACACAGAGTTGTTCGCATTGGATTTTAAGGTTTGTAAAGTTCTTTACTTGGTTTTTGGATTATTTCTTCTTAACAATTCCTAGAAATAGATGCTATTATTACTTCCTTTTGACAGATGCTGAGTTTGAGAGAGGCAAGATGACTTGCCTACAGTCAACAAGATTGACAATCTTCCTGACTCCAAGAGCAATGTTCCATCCATTGTGCCTTGATCTCAATGATCTCACCTATGGCCTCTATGATAGTTCCTAGGTTCTATCACTCTGGGATTCAAAGGATCATAGATGGAGTATTGGCAAGGAGTTGAGAGGTCATCCAGTGCAAGCCCTTTATTTTACAACACACACTGTGGGATTTAAAGCCAGGCTCACTTGACTCAGTTAGTTATCGCACTTGGCTCCGACAGAGAGCTTCTGAGGGTGGGAGGACAGGAATAATGCAGTCATCCATTTTGAGCTGGGAAAATGAAGACGTGAGGCCCAGAAAGTCCAACTGACTTACTGGGATCACCCAGGTAATAAGACCACTCTTGACTCTAATTCAAATGCTCCTTCCATCTTGTTTCCTGTTTGTGGCAATGGCTGCCTTAGGAAGCTAAGATCTGGAAAGGACTAAGGTCAAGTGATCTTCTAGAATTCTTCTCAGCACACATATAAAGTATTCTAACACATACACGTTTCTAACTAGGAAGTGCATTTGGGTATTATCCATGTGACTTCTTTGGGGATGTGTGACATTCAACTTCTATTTCTCAGAGTGGCTTGTTGGTAAGTTCTAATGTACCCTCCAAACAATGAGTCAATGAATGAATGTATAGAAACCCTTCACACCATACAAAGAACTAGGAATCAAAATACAAGAGAAGTTCATTCTTATTTACAGGAGTTTAGACAGCAATGACTGGGAAGAAGTCTGGAGACGTACCTAGATGGACTAAGTGAGACCACAGGGGAACAGAGTGTCAAGACTCGTCCAGGAACAATGAAAGGGCTGATTTGATTGTGACTCACAAACCCTCCTCTTAGCATATCTTGCTTCTTTCAAAACTGCTTCTTGCTTCCAGAACTGCTACCATTCTTCTACCCTACCTCCCCATCCAAATTACTACATATCTATCTGCATTTATATATGTGTGCATAGGGATGAATAATATCTAGAATATATTTATATGTAGTTATATATACTATATTTATAGTTATAATCATTATATATCCTATTATAGCTATATATCATATAACTATATTATTACATGTTATTTTTATCCTATTATAGTTATATATTATATAAAATATATCCATATCATATATGTGATACATGAGAGAAAGAAAAAAAGAGAAGAAGAAAGAGATGGGGAAAGGGGAGAGGAAGGAGGAAGGGGAAGAGAAAGAATGAATATTGTGCATAACATGAATAATATACAATTATTTTTATACATTGTCTCCTTCAATAGAATGTGACCTGCTTGAGAAGAGGGACGTTTTTAATATTATCTTCAAATCTCTGGCAATTAACATTGGTTGGCACATAAATCCTTTTTAGTTGGTTCCAAAGCCTTCCAAGACCATTCTAATTTATACTCCCCTTCATCTGAACTCCGACAGTGGAGTGCCTGCACAAATTGTTTGGCAATTAAATCGCATTCTGCTTTGTGGTATCTCTTAGGAAAAGCCTGTCTGAGATTATCTGAGCTATCCCTCTTACAGCTAAGGAAACTGAGGCACTGAGAAAAAAATATGATTTTCTGAAGGCTGCCCTGGGTCAGAAGCAGTGGTGACCAAGCCTGGAGCTAAATTTGGGCTTCTAGAAGACAAAC